>NC_073302.1:243377156-243677156 GCF_027595985.1 Sorex araneus
CAACCTGGGTTCAATTCCCAGCATCCCATATGGTCCCCCGAGAACCGCCAGGAGTATTGTGATATATTCTTAAACTGCAATATTATTAACACCATGGTACTAGCTAACAACTCTATTTTATTACATAATATTTATTTTTCTAGTGTGAATATATGAGACCCACCAACTTTAAAGCTTATAACATGGAACTTTCTGTCTTTAATAACTATGATGTATTTTAGATAATCAAGATTTATTACCTTGAATTATCAATTTCTTTTTCCATAATTCCTTAGTCCCTACTGTACTCTCTGCATTTATGAATTTGTATTTTAAAAAAAAACCTCCACGTAAATTACTTGTTTTACAGTGACTTATCACACTATCTCCATATAATGCCCTCCATGTTCCTCTACAGTGTTTCAAATGACAGATTTTCCTTCATTCTCATGACTGGGCAATATCCTAAAGGATATCCAGAGTACAGTTTCTTTATCCATCATATTTCCTAGATGCAGGTTGTTTCCCTACCCTGGGTTTTTTTTTTTTCACTTAAAGGGAAACAATCACTTCTACTTCAGAGTCCAGTACTGGCAGTTCAACAGGCCAGGCAGGCAGCAGCTGCCCTAGAAAAAAAAAACAACCTTGTCCCCCAGGTTTGAGAAAGTTAATCGTGCCAAAACAAGTTCATTGGTTTTTTTTCTTAGTGTTGTGAGTTGACTAATTGAAACAGGCAATCCCTGTAGGAGAATAAGTGCTGGGGAAGCTGTTTCATTTTGGATGGAATGAAGTGAGAAGACGTTCAAAATGAAAGCTTCAAGCCAAATCGTGAAGTTTTTCCCTGGCAGTGAGTTGAATTTGTAGAATCTAATCTGTTAGTTGAGGAAGCCCAGGAGAAAAGAAATTCACAGGAATTGGACTAGTGAACTCTTTCACACAAGTTCTAATTCACAGAGGTAGAAGTAGGAGATGTTTTCTAAAGTCTGGACATACACAGAAAATGTCACAGGGCTCAAAAGCATGTATGTATGCTTGTACATATGAACAGATCATGCACTTATTTTCCTCTCCCCTGCCATTTTGCACCAATTTCATCTGTCTCTCTGTTCATTCAGGTCAGATCTAATCATTGCCAAAAGCCAGTTCAACAGAAATAAAACATTCCCAAACTTCATATGTCATTAAATAAAATAGTACATGCTTGTAAGACTTGACTTTCAATTAAGCTTTTAAAAATTAATTTAAGATGATTTACTGTTGTTTTAAAATTTTATTGTGATTTTTGGCTCTATAAGAGAAACCCATGTTTATCTTTCCCTGATTTACATGTGTCTGGAGTCTGGGCCCCTTGCATTGATTGATGATCTTAGCAGATATCTCCTAGATTGTTGCTCGATCCTTAACATTCTCCTAAGTTTGTGGTACCTGCTGGTTTTGAGACTCACTGGGTAAAACAAAAACAGAAACAAAAACAAAAAACCATAGTATTAAGACATAACAGATTGGTACAAACAACAACAACAACAAAATAGGCTCACAACTTGGACATAGTGTCCATAACCACAAGAGTGATAAAAAAGGATCAAGAGATTAATAACAACAGGTCAATTAAAAAAGAAATAAGCACTGAGTATTATCTTTCAAAGAACAAGGAATGAGAACCTTGAAGAAGTGGACAATTTGTTTCTTTGTTTTCTTTGTTTCTCATTACAAACCTCCCTATATTGAATCAGGAGGAAATAGATTTAACATCCATTTATTATACAAAACAACAATAAAATAAAGATGAGAAATATAAGCAATGTAGGCTCTGCTGTGCAGGCGTGATACTCTCAGTATGTTGCAATGAACATAGAAGTACAAATAGCTTTTCTGCTGTGTGTGTTTTGCCCCGCCCCCACAGGTATATCTCCAGAAGTGGTATTGCTGGCTCATATGGAAGCTAAATTTCTAGTTTTGGGGGGAATTCCTATATTGTTTTCCAAAAGGACTGGACCAGTCAGCATTCCCACCAACAATGAAGAAGAGTTCCTTTCTCCCCGCATCTGTGCTAGTCCTGGTTGAGTTTCTTTTGGATGTTTGCCACTCTCTATGGTGTGAGATGATATCTCATTGTTGTTTTGATTTGCATCTTCCTGATTATTAGTGACATAGAGCATTTTTTCATGTGTCTTTTGGCCATTTGTATTTCTTCTTTGAGGAAGTTCTTATTCATTCCCTCTCCCAATTCTTTTTTCTTTAACCCCAGCGATACTCAGGGGTTACTCCTGGCTCTGCACTCAGGAATTACTCCTGGCGGTGCTTGGGGGACCATATGGGATGTCGAAGATTGAACCCAGGTTGGCCGCATGCCAGGCAAATGCCCTACCCACTGTACTGTGGCTCCAGCCCCTCTCCCAATTTTTTGATGGGATTGAATGTTTTGTTCTTGTAAAGTTCTACCAGTGCCTTATATAACTTTGATATTAACCCCTTATCAGAAGGGTATTGGGTAAATAATTTTTCTTTGTATCTTGGTCACTGTTTCTTATGCGATGCAGAAGCTTCTTAGCTTAATGTAGTCCCATTTGTTTATCTTTGCTTCCACTTGCTTGGTCAGTGGTGTTTCATCTTTGAAGATGACTTTAACTTCGATGTCATGGAGGGTTCTGCCTGTTTTCCTTCATGAACCTTATGGATTCAGGTCTGATATTTAAATCTTTAATCCATTTTGATCAGACCTTTGTGCCTGGCATTAGAAAGAGGTCTGAGTTCATTTTTTTTCATGTGGCTGCCCAGTTTTCCCAGCACCACTTGTTGAAGAGACTTTCCTTGCTCCACTTCATATTAATTGCTCCTTTACCAAATATTATGAAATATTTGAGAGTCTGTGCCAGGATATTCGACTCTATTCCACTGGACTGCATGTCCGTCTTTATTTCAATACCATGCTGTTTAATTACTACCAGGGAAGGTGATGCCTCCCATCTTCTTTTTCCCAAGGATTGCTTCAGCTATTCATGAAGGTTTATTGTTCCATATGAATTTCAGGAGTTACTGATATATTTATTTGAATAATGTCATGGATATCCTTAGACGGACTGCATTTAATCTGTATGATGCTTTTTTGACAATGTTCCTCTGGGAGAAACTAGCAAGCTACTGAGAGTTTCCTGCCCACATGGGAGAGCCTTGCAAGCTTCCCATGGTGTATTCATATGCCAAAGCCAGTAACAAGCTGGGTCTCATTCCACTAACCCTGAAAGAGCCTCCAATGTGGCATCGTTGGGAAGGCTGAATAGAGAGAGGCTTCTAATATCTCAGGGATAGGACGAATGAGGAGGTTACTGAGGCCATTCGAGAAATTCTACGATCACTGGGGTTTCGTGATTTTTTTGTGATTCGTGATGCTTTTTGACAATGTTAATACTCCCAATCCATGAGCACAGGATGTGTCTCCATTTCCTGGTGTCCTCTTGCACTTCTTGAAGTAGTTTTTTGTAGTTTTCTTTGTAAAAGTCCTTCCTCTCTTTAGTTAAGCTGATTCTTAGGTACTTGATTTTCTGAAGCACAATTGTGAATGGGACTGCTTTTTAATATCTTTCTTATCTTTCATTATTTGCATATAAAAAAGTGATGGTTTTCTGGGTACCGATTTTGTAACTGTAAACTTTGCTATACAAATCTATTGTTTATAGGAGTTTTTTTTGTGGAGTCTAAGATTTTCTAAGTATATATTTATGTAATCTGTAAATAGTGATACCTTGACTTCTCCTTCCCTATCAGGAGTCCTTGATATCTTTTTATTGCCTTAATTATGGCAAGTACTCACAGTACTATATTGAATAGGAGTGATGAGAGTGGACAGCCTTGTCCTATGCCTGATCTTAGAGGGAGAGCATTTACTTTTCCCTCACTAAGAATAGTGCTTGCTGTGTGCTTGTGGTAGATGGCTTTGACTATACTGAGGAACGTTCCTTCAACTCTCATTTTGTTGGGAACTATTATTATTTGTATATGACAAGATAACACACACAGGAAACCCTAACACCTCCACAATAAATCTAGTAGAAATAATAAATCAGTACAATAAATTAGAAGTTTCAAAGTATATTTATATATTCAAGGAACCCCCTAGAAGAGAAAGAAAGAAGAGAGACAACCATATTTTACAGCTGCATCAAAAAGAATTAACAACTGAGAATTCACCTTCACCTTGGAAACAAAAGACTTATACATAAAAAGTTTTAATTTATTGTTGAAAGAAATGGAAGAAGTCACAAGCAAATGAAAAAAAATATTCTAAGCTCATGGAATGGAGGAATTAGAATAATTAAAATAGCCATTCTACCTAGAGCACTACACAGATTCAGTCTAATTCCTACCAAAAATTACAAAGCATTCTTTAATATAATATATTAAACATAATTAAAATTTATATAAAAACCAAAAAGACCCAAATATATAAAGCAATTTTGACTGAAAAATAGAACATATGCAGCATTTTGTCTCCTCACTTTAAACTATATTGAAAAGAAAGAGTACTAACAATAGCTACATGCTGGAATAAAACCAGATGTACACACTAATGGATGAAAATCAAAATCCTAGAGATAAATCCCCACGTATATGAGTAGTTAATGTATGACTAAAGAGCCAAGGGCATATAATGGAAAAGGGAGAGGATTGTCAACAAATGATCTTGGGGAAGTTAGCCATGTGCAAAAGAATTAAATTGGGCCACTATGCTTTACCATGAACATAGGTTAACTAAAAAGGTATTTAAATCACAGTCAGATGTGAATCCACCTACTTTTGGACCACAGGTACCTGCAGTCACACCTACCTCCTTCTGCCTGCTTCCTCTTCTCTCCCACCACACCTTCCATCCAGGACCTAAGTGTATCCGCCTTTGCTTCTCTCTCCATTAACTGGTCCTATAAAGCCCTGTCCCTGGATGTCCTGCTAGCTGAGCTCACAGGAATGTACTGGAGGCCTGGTCCCAGCCTGGGTCCTGGAACAGACCCCATTCTGTTCCCATAAGTGTTGCTGAGAAATCCTCATAAGGCAGCCAGGGCTGTCAGAAATCAAAAGAGTCTTAAGAACTAGTCTGACACTGTGAAATGGAGCACCAGATTATTGCTCAGACCAGTTGGAACTCAGAAATACACTTTAGTACCCACAAAGTAACAGAAATTAAGAAAAGAAAATGGAGGTACTCAACAGCTTCACCAGATGGAGACAGAATCCCAATCTACAAGTATGTCAGGACTTTTGACACTGTCTGAGGAAGACTTTAGAACAACAATTTTCTAGATGTTCACTGAACTGAGAAAATCACTGAAGACCCCTCTGATATACTTGAAGAAAGTGAGGGGGGAAATGTCAAAGAATTAATTAAAACCGAAATGAAGGAGTCAAAGAATGCTAGACTACGACTTAGTAGCAGTATGAAAACTGCAGAAAACTGAATCAGTGACTTCAAAGACAACACACACAACAACATCAGTAAAGAAGAGATGACAGAAAATAGATGCTTTAAATGAAGAAAAATGAAGATATTTAATAGACAACAGCAAGAAGAACAACGTATGAATTACAAATTACAAAATTTCAGAAGAGGAAAGAAGGAAAGGCTGCTCGAATGGGCAATAACTGAGAACATCACCAGTCTGAGGAGAGACCTGTACACTTATTTAGGAAGCCCAAACGCTAGACAAAATAAACCCATGGAGAAAACCACTAAGACACACTGTAGTAAACCAGCAAGAACCAAAGAAAGAGATAGACTAATATGGCCAGAGAGAAACAAAGTACACAACAGAAACAAACAAACAAAAATTTACATCAGATTTCACAAATAAAACTGCAAGCAATGAGGTGGGGTGGGTGGGGGTGGGTGGGGGGTGGGTGGGGGGTGGGTGGGAGGGATACTGGAATCATCAGTGGTGGAGAATGGGCACTAGTGGAGGGATGGGTACTCGAGCATTGTATGACTGAAACACAAGCACGAAAAGTTGTAAGTCTATAAAAAATTTAAAATAAAACTGAAGCAAGAAGGAAATGGAAGGAATGGAACAATACATTCAAAGTACTGAATAAAAATTGCAACCAAGGATCCTCTACGCTGCAATGCTATCACTTAGATATGATTGGAGGGATCAAAATTCTAAGATAACCACAGTTGAAGGCATTTATGACATTCAAAACAGCTCTTCAAGGACTATGGAATGGCTTTCTACTTAAAAAAATTGAATGGCAAAAACAACCAATATTCTCATAGTAAAAATGGCAACAAGTTCTTCCGTATTAGTGATTTCATTGTCAATGGACTGAATTCTTCTATCAAAGACACAACGTGGGGAAAAATGGATTGGGGAGTAAAATCCAACCTTCAGCTGTCTCCATGAGACACAGTTGAACTCTCACAATAAAATGGCTTAGAGTGAAAGGATGGAAAAGTCATAAATGATGATGGTTGATAAAATGGATGATAGATAAAATAGAGAGGGTCACGTTAAGTGAAAGTAGTCAAAGGAGAAGGAGAAATACTGGATGGTCTCACTCACTTGAGGTAGACAGAGTAAACAAGGGGATGGCACTGTACGATGGTAGCACTGTCGTCCCATTGTTCATATATTTGCTCGAGTGGGCACCAGTAATGTCTCCATTGTGAGACTTGTTATTGTTTTTGGCATATCAAATACGCCACGGGTAGCTTGCCAGGCTCTGCCATGTGGGCGGGATACTCTCAGTAATTTGCCGGGCTCTCCAAGAGAGATGTACGAATCGAACCCACAAGGCAAACACCCTACCCACTGTGCTACCAGGGGGATATACCATATCAAATAATGACAAACTCTTGGTCTTGGATTACAAAATTGAGATTATAAATCAGAGTGGGGAAGGCAGATATGGGAATGAAGAGGTGGAGTAGAAGTAGAAGTGATATAAGGACATTGGTGGGGGTTTGGTGGTGGTGAGGTATGGTAACTGCCCATCTATTTACTATTATAAACATGTTACCTCTGTTACAATAATATAAATGGATGAATAAATAATTTTTTAAAAGACAAGATGTTGGGGTTGGAATGACAGTACAGAGGGTCGAACATTTGCCCTGTGTGTGGCTGACCCAGGTTCAATCCCCAGCATACCAAATGGTCCTCCGGGGCTAGCCAGGAGTGATCCCTGAGCATAGAGCCAGAAGCACAGCTGGCTGTGGCTCCAAACATACAAAAAAAAAACTAAAAAACCTTAGATATTAGATCCAATTCTATAAAATCCACTGAAGAAAACAGCAAAAATATTCTCTGCTATTGCCTCCAGTCATGTCTTCAATGATTCAACTCCATCAGCAATGAAAAGAAAAGAAAAGAAAATTTTAAAATGAGATGTATCAAGCCAAAAATCTTTGTTCCAGAAAGACACTAACAAAATGGTACATTACTAAGTGGGAATATTCACATACATACATCTGACAAAGTTTTTTTTAATTAATTAATGTATTTATTTATTGCTTCTGGGGTCACACCTGGCAATGCTCAGGAGTTACTCCTGGCTCTGGTGTCAGTGATCGGGGAATCATATGGGATGCCTGGGATCAAACCTGGGTCAGCCGCATGCAAGGCAAACATCCTAATTGCTGTACTATCACTCCGGCCCCTCATCCGAGAAGGGTTTAATATTCAACATATTTATTAAAAAATCACAAAACCGAACAATAGCAAAATTTGAATAGCCCCACAGAAAGGGGGGGGAGAATAATTGAACAGATATTTCTCTGAAGAAGATGCATTGAAGACTGGCTGATACATGAAAATATTTATCATCACTGATTAGAAGAGAAATGCAAATATAAAGGACAATGAGCCATTGTCTCACACCTGTCAGAATGACCTATATCACAAAGGTCAGAATCAATAAGTACTGACAAGAGTGCAGATAAAAGACCATTCACTGCTGATGGAAATAACAGTTCAGATTTTAGTGAAGATGAAAATAGAGCTACCATATAATTGGGCAATTCACATCTATGTATCTATGGCAGGAGCAAAAAAACACAGCAGCACTATTGGCCAGGAAAGAAGTGGATGGACCTCAAGTGCCCAACAACAGATGAGAGGATCAGAAAACACAAAATCTTGTGCAAGTGGTACAGCATGAGTGGAACTGCGAGGAGTCATGAATAGCCAAATACACCAGAAGGGAAAAAAATATAGTATGATCTTCCTCATCTGTGACAGCTAAGGAAACAACGCAAAGGAACACACAATGTTCAGTGAAAATAAACCCCTAGACTCTGAAGCCAAAGCAGAGGCTTGAGAGGGATGGATGGAGGAGAGTGGTTGAAAGAGTCTTTGACCCATGGTGGAGGGACTGTGGCAGCTTGTTGTTGGGCAAAGTGTGGTAACACTGCACCCCCAAAACATAAACACTTATACTCTTGGAATTCCATGTTATGCATAAATTAACATGACAAAACACTGCTGTAAGAAGTGAAGAATATGGGGTAGGGAAGATGGTGGACAGGGTTGGGGAACATGCCTGGGCTCAATGCCAGTACCACTAGAACACTCTCAGCATGGGGGTGAGCGGCCCCAGAACTACATCACCAGGCTCAAGCACTGAGAAGTCAGGCCCGCACAGTCAAGTATTTCTGATTTTTCCCCCGCCTAGAAGCCCACTGAGTTACTATCCCAATATAAAAAAAAATTCACGCTAATTCAGAAGCCAAAGACTTTAACGGTTTTTACATTCTCTTACAGGCAGCTAAGCAGGTGCCCTTACACTGGAAAATCATGAAGAGGGTAAAAAGTTGACTCTGATACCTACACATTTTTGCCTATGCTGTTACATTGTCAACGTTATCAGGATAACTCAGACAACTTCGGCAGCTGTCACCAAAAGAAAAGTTTCCAGGACAGTATCATACCACCCAATCACTCATGAATATTTGTAGGGACTTCACTCCATTTTACTCTTTGGACGTGAGATAGGACAAACGAGATGAAAAACAAACAAAATCCTTGCTGTAATGGTGTTCACACTCTATCAGGTGGAGGTAGGTTATCAGTATGTAGACAGAAGTGGAGTATGTCAGGCAATGGGATACAGATTAATATACAAAATAAAGCTAAAAGACTAAAGAGCATTAACATTCCTGGGGTAACAGGACAGCCTCTCTGAAAGGTATAGTTGACGGGAGACTGGCTGGGCCAGTCTATATGCACGGGGAGTCATGGGTCTCTAGGGTGAAGTCTCTGCCTGCAGATGGGGCTGATGAATAAACAGTACTGAGCCAGAAGTCCATGTGGAACAGGAACCAGGGGAACAGACAGAGGTCCAGTGGGGCAGAGCCAGGAGAAGGAATGAGGGAGCTGCCTCCTGAAGCCCTTTAGGCATTTTTTCTCAGATGAGAAGCTAGGAGATTTGTTTTGTTTGTTTTGTTTTAATCAGATACTGCATCTCTTTTCATCAGACTCCGACATAATTAAAGCTGACATTAAGGGTAAGCACAGAACTGCATCAGTCTACAGCACTATAGAAATTTTAAAATGTAAGAATCCAATCTAAGACCAAATCATCCACACATACAGGAACACAAGGACCAAATATCAAATCTATTACATGCACCCCTAAAGTTTTTACCATCTTCTAGTCCATGAACCCCATAGCAAAAAGGCTATGCCAGTCTGGTTCTCATGATTTCACCATGTGTCCAGAACAAAGAGTCCTGGAGTGGGCAGGAAGGAAACAATCTTAGAACACATCCCTTCAACCCACTCAGCAGAAATGCAGAGAGGTCTTTTTTTTATTTTATAATTAAAACATATTTTTGTTTCTTTCTGTAAAAATTTTTTGTTATGTTTTGTTTGGGGGCCATACATGGCAAACTTCCTACTACCATCTCTGTGCCACCATATTCCTGGCTCTGTGCTCAGGGATCATTCCTGGTGGTGCTCGGGGGACCAAATGTAGTACTGGGGATCAAGCCCAGGTCAGCTGTGTGCGAGGCAAGCACCTCCCTGCTGTACTATCTCTCTGGCCCCAAGTGACTTATATTGAAATAATCCCTAGGCTACCTTTTACTAGCTGAAATATAAATTGGAAAAATATGAATCGCTAATAACTACTAGATCTTTTATAGGGCTTTTCTAGACCCTTGACTAACAACCTCAGTTCAGGGAAATAAAATCTTGATTTTTCTACATAATGTCAACAAGACAGCTGTAGCAGTAAAAATGATGCTTATTTATTTCTGAATTTTGAGCATTGATCTAATGAAAATTTGTTTTAAATTATCACTTCATACATAAAAATATGCATTAACAGTAGAAATGCATATAAATTGGTGATATTTCTAAGTCAACTTTGCCCTATCAGAAAAAAAGATTAAATGAGAATGATGAAATTTTTTATAAAAAAGTATAATGATGAATTTTAAGTTAAAAATGCATTTTCGCTTTTTAAAACATCAAACTAAAATATGGATAAACTAACAAAATTGGGATATTGAAAGAGAACCATACATCATTTTGGGAAAGGATGAAATTCTGTACTATAATCACTACCTATATTTTTAAGGATTAAGTTGCTAAACTTATTCTGAAACAAAATAAATCAAGTTAATCTTAGGATATTTTTAAGGAAGATTGATATGGTAAACAATATAATACTAAGTTTTAGATATCTAAAGATATTCTTTACTTTTGCTTTTGTGGGGGATGACTTAACTTACCCTTTGTTGGAATGACACAGATGTAAGTACTATGAATTCTAGGATCTATTTTGCAAGGATATATTTTAAAGATTATTATCTCTGACTCATACAGATTTTTCCATTGATAATTCTCCAACTTGGAAGACTTCATTTTCCCTATACAAACTCAGAATTAAGATCACACTAACTAGTTAAAAGTAACTATGAAGTTTGTATTCATTACCTTGGATAACAATAAACTCTAACATAGTGTCTTAACTCGAACTGGCATAACCCAAACACAGTAGCATATAGTTCAGTGGCTTAAATAGGAATGTCTTAAAGAATACTGAAGGTACTGACTGATTCAATTTCTGACAACTGCCTATGGCTGCAGATTCTGCCTTCTCACTATGTCAGTCACATGTCCAAGAACACAGATTAGCACATGACATCATTCTGATTTCATTTTCCCTAATTACCTCCTAAAAGATCTACTTATGAATACAGTCACATTGGGAGTCAAGGCCCCAGGACATGATTTTGACGAATACACCAATTACAGCACTTAGCATCCTATGTATGTCACTACATTTACTGTCACAAGTAAAGTGGCTTAAATGTCATTAACCATTTTCATGCATCTAGTCTCTTAGCATCTTTAAAGTTCTAGCAACTCACAGGACAGGTAACAGGTGGATCCTCCTGTAACAGACTTAACTACTCAGCAAGCAAGTCTGGCCTCACCCAAAGCCCTGCCTCTTGGTCACCTTGATAGACTGAATTATGGGGAAACCCTTTATTTTCTTCAATATTTTGCCCCCCACCCCGTGTCATCTCCTTCAGCCCAGTGCAAACCTGGAAAGAATTATTCCCTAAAGCTCAGGGCACTGGAAGCAACAGCACTAACATAAAGATCATCTCAACTTGTTGAAGAAGACGATGCTCATGGTTCTATGCAGACCAAGAGGAGTTTAATACTTCATTTTCATTTGGAGCCCAGGGGTTGGGCCATATCTGGTGGTGTTCAGGGCTTATTCTTGACTCTGTGCTTGGGGATCACTCCTGGAGGGGCTTCTTCTATGGTGCCAGGATCAAATTCCAGTTGGCTGAATGCAAGATGCTTGCTTGGCTCTGGGCACAAGGCTCTAAATGGAGGAATGCTTCAACAACCTTGGCTCACAAACTTAAAATCAACCAGAGCAGCCTAGCAAACACACCTGAAGTAAGCAAACGTGGTGATGCTGGAGTACACATAGTTTGAGGGGCTCATTATAATTATAGCTCTATGCATCAAGAAAATCAAGACAGAAAATCAGCAACAATACTTTTATGTTTTTTCTCCAGCAGTAAAGAAAAGGATGACCAAAAGGAGAGAGAGAGCAAAAGGGAATGCTCTGCCACAGAGGCGGTGCAGGAGGGGGGATGGGATAGTGGTGGTGGGAGGGATGCTGGGACCATTGGTGGTAGAGAATGGGCACTGGTGGAGGGATGGGTACTCAATCATTATATGACTGAAACACAAGCACAAAAGTTTGTAAGTCTGTAACTGTACCTCACAGTGATTCGCTAATAAAAAATTTAAAAAAAAAAGAAAAGGGTGACAGCTTCAAAACAGTGTACAAGATGCTTCCACTGTGGTATGGGACACCTTCCTCTGCAAGTCTTGCCCTTCTTATATCCTGCTTGGTCCTCCTAAGAAGTAAGCCTTTCCCCACATTCAAAACATCCATCACCTTCTTCAAGATGCTAAAGGAGCTCATTTCCATTTGAAAACTTCCCAATTAGAAAAAAATCCAATATACATGTAGGAATTTTCAGCTTCATATTTAATTTTCAGTCATTTCTCATATTCTACATGTGCAGTTTCACACATTATCTAAAACTGTGTTATGTTGTGTTTCCCCACCAGAATTTAAGCTAGAGAAGACTGTGTTTAACCTTAAGTCTTTCTCTCTCTGACCTCATAGCAGCACAAACTCTCATGACTGACCCTGTCATCAGAATGTGTAAAAAAAAATTCTTCTGCAGAAATATATTGCACCCAACAATCTCTGATAATGACTTCTCTGATAATCAGACCTCAAGACCTCCATGGTACCTTGTATATTTATAAGTTGACTGGATTACAACTTGGGAGAACTATCACAATATGATTTTAATAGCAGTTCATATTTGCATAGAATCACTGGTATAGTCAGAAAAAATGATACCATGTTTTGTGACAGAATTGTCTTTAAATCCTTGTATATGAAAGATGTACTTCTTAGAGGATGATTTGTGTTTGGGTGTATTTTCTTCTGTTGTTGAAAAGAATATTTTAGATAAAGCTATTGATTAAAAAATAAGAACACCTGATCAAATAAGAGCATTTCATAAATGTTGGCTATAAAAGAAATTCAGAAAAGCCTTTTCTATAGCTTCAAACAGACTGAAACACTGTTTCTGAAGGAAACTGGACCTAGTGGACACTTACCAACATCAGACCTCTGCAATCACTAGCTGCTGGAGATTATGTAGAATTGATACATTCTGGAAATTGTTTTCCCCTCTGGTAACTCCTAGAAGATACAGCCTATCTTACAATGAGTATTACCTTATCTTCATTCTGCTAACCCCAACTACATTCAGCCAGTCATTAGTGCATTCCAGAAACCCTGGAACTTTAGTACCACCATTTATTTGAAGGAATACCTTTATGTGTCAAGAAACTTGGACTTCCTGTACATCAGACAACACCACTAACTGATGTCTGTGTTGATGATAATCTGGGGTATTGTAAGGGCCTCAGACTTCACATATCAAGTCTATTGGAGCCTCCATGTGGCTTTGTTTTCCTTACACACAAGCAATTTTGTTTTATTTCTTTTTTGGAGGGGCACACACCTGGAAGTGCTCAGACATTACTCCTGGCTCTTTACTCAGGGATTATTTCTGGCAGGGCCCTGGGGACCAAATATGGTGCGAGGGATCAAACCCTTACCTGCATTCAAGGAAAATGTCTTACCCACTGAACTATAGCTCCATCCCCCAACGAAAGCAAATTTTATTACTTTTTCTAACTATCAATATTATCCTTAGAGTACTCTTTAAACAGGTTGGCAGGAGGTAGACTTGTGGGTTCAAATTTTGTATCTTCCCATTACAACTATGGAACCTCAAGGAAATGTCTTCAGTACCCTCTGCCACATCTTTAAAAACTGTAAAATATATCAAAAGCGCCATCAGTCACAATAACCAAAACACAGACGCAAATAGAATGCCAGTAAAAAATGACTATATAAGGAAGCCATGAAATATATACTCAAAGAAACACTACTCTGTCAATGAAAATGATAAAACTCTATTTCTGGAGATTTATGCCTGACTTTATTAATCCCTAAAACTTATGTTCATTAAAGCACTATTTATGACAGCTGGGAGTTAATAACTGGAAACAACCCAAGTGTACAACAGATGAGAGAAACAGAAACTTTCTCAAAGAAGAAATACAAACGGCCAAAAGACACATACATGAAAAAATGTTCTACACCACTAATCATCAGGGAGTTGCAAATCAAATCAACAAGGACATATCATCTCACACCACAGAGACTGGCAGCCATCAAAAAGAACAAGAGCAACCAATGCTGGCATGGATGCAGGGAGATTGTTTATTGTTGGTGGGAATGCTGACTGGTCCAGTCTTTTTGGAAAACAATATGGGCATTCCCCAAAAGAGCTAGACATTATGCTTTCATATGACCCAAAAATACTACTTCTGGGAGTATACCCCAAGGGCCCCAAAACAGACAGCAGAAATGCTATCTGCACTTCTGTGTTCCTTGCAGCACTATTTACAATAGCCAGAATCTGGAAACAATCCAAGTGCCCAAGAATAAATGACTGGAAAAAGAAATTATGATGCATCTACACAATGGAATACTATGCAGCTGTTAGGAAAAATGAAGTTATAAAATTTGCCTATAAATGGATGGACATGGAGAACATTATGCTGAGTGAAATGAGTCAGAAGGAGATTTATTGGGGATTGATATAATGATTGGAGTCTTTTGGGGATATGAAAAAAAACAATGAGACCAATAACCAAGAATAGTAGAAACAAGGGCCAGGAGGACTGGTCCATTGTTGGAAGCCTACCTCAAATGCTGGGGCAGAAGGTAGGTGGGATAGAGAAGGGACCACCATGACAAAGATAGTTGGAAATGATCACTCTAGAGAAGAACTGCATGCTGAAAACAGGTAAAGTAACAAACATGATGACCTCTCAGACCTCTCAGTACCTGTATTATAAAACAGAATGCCCTAAAGGGGAGAGAGACAGACAGAGACAGAGAGAAAGAAAAACAGACAGACAGACAGAGTGAGAAAGAAGGAAAGTGCCTGCCATAGAGACAGGCTGAGGGGAGGGTTGCAGGAGGGAAACTAGGGACACTGTTGGTGGGAAATATACACTGGTGGAGGGATGGGTGATGGAACACTGTAGGACTGAAACCCGAATATGATCAGTTTTTGCGAGGCAGAGAAAGAATCTCATATGCACCATGACAAGATACACTTCAGCAAAAAAGCAGTAGGCCTAAGTTTCTGTTCCCTCCAAAGAATTCCCTGAGACTGTCCTTGGCGAAGCTGGACATTCCCTAGATGCCTCTAGCAGGACTATGATAAGTAATATATCTCTGGGCACAGCAGGTGGGCATGGCCAATTAGCTCACAGACTTGTGACTGCTTTGTTGCAATTCTTAAGAAAACTGCCAATGTTGCTTATGTAACGCTATGCCATATAATGTTACCTAGAACTAGATTCAGGGTCCTTGTCAAGACTCCACTGTGTTGGATGAGGCTTGGACCCTAGCTCGAGCTAGCAATAAAGGTCCTTTTGCTTTTGCATTCTCACTTCTGGAACTGGTCTCTCTGTAAACAGGAAACCCAGAACCTGGGTATAGCACTTTGTAACTCTGTACCTCACAATGAGGAAAAAAAATTTTTAATTGTTATACACATACACAATGCAATACTGCTCAGCTGTAAGTAAAGATGAAATTCTGCAGTTACTGCAACGTGAATAGAATCGAGGATATGCTAAGTGAAGTAAGTCAGAAGGAAATAGACAAATACCAGATGAACTTGTTCATATATGGAATATAATGAAACAAAGCAAGCGATTATAGGTATCCAATGGAAAATGAACCCTGAGATATTGCTAACAAAATAGTGAATTGAGGATGCGGATTGAGGGGAGAGAGAAAGAAACTATGGGGAAGTGATGGAAGATTACTGACATGCTAGTTGTGGGAGTGGTGAAGATGTGCTGTAAGTATAAAACATAATATAGAAAGAGTTTTAAGCCATAGTATCTCAATAATTGTTTTATAAAAACTTTTTGGAAAAACAGGTGGAATTATTTTGGGGGGAACTCACATCTAGTGCTGCTCAGGATTTATTGCTGGCTCTGTGCTCAGGGGACACTCCTGGTGATGCTGAGGGGACAATAAATTTATTGTTGTTTTTTGTTTGTATTGGGGTCATACCCAGTGGTGCTTAGAGCTTACTCCTGGCTCTGTGCTCAGGGATCACTCCTGGCAATGCTCAGGAGATCATATGCAGTGCCAGGGATGGAACCAAGGTCGGTCATATGCAACGCCAGAGCCTTAACTTTTGTACTATCTCTCTGCCCCCCAAAACAGATGGAATTTGGAATGATTGAATGATTAAGCTAAGTGAAAGCCCCACCTACATCCTCCTGTAGCCCCCCCCCCCATGCAGAAACTAATTCCTAGACTATCCAATGGGGATAATAAGAAAAGAGGGGTATGATAGGAATGAATAGAGGGATTGTTTTGGTGATGGGCTGGCACCGAAATTTGATGCTGATTTTGGATAGAGTATTGTTTAACCCCTGATAGTCTATAACATTGTAAATCAAAGAAAAACAATAAAAATACATGTGTAAAAATTCATCTCTTCATAATGCCTAAAATGAGAAAGAAAGAGAAAGACAGAATAGAGGTGCCTGCCATAGAGGCAGGCAGTGGGGGAGCTTGGGGCTTGGAGCAGTGGGAGGAAAAGTAGGGGAACTAGTGCTATAAAATTACACTGGTGGAGGTATGAGTGTTGGAACATTGTATGACTGAAACCCAATCATGAACAGCTTTATTTTAAAAAAATCATCTCCTGGGAATTATTTTACTCTCTGAAAATGTAAATTGGTGGCATCATCATGGCAAAAAGTATGGAGATTCCTCAAAAAATTAAAAATAGAAATTCCATAAAAACTATTAGTTTCACTTATGGGCATTTACCCAAATAATATGAAACACTTATTCAATGACATATATGAACCCCATGTTAATTTTAGCATTATTTACAATAGCTAAGAGTTGGAAATAATCTAACTGGCATCAACAATGATTGGATAAAGAGAATATGGTAGATGCAACAGAAAAGAACCTAGAGAGAATACTTGGTAAAATAAATCAGACAGCAAAACATTAGAACCATATGATTTAATTAATATGTTGTGCATAAATAAAACAAGTGAACAAACTAAATAGAACAAAAATTAATTCATAGACCTAAAACTAAATAGTGTTACCAGAAGGGTAGGGGAATTGAGGTGGCAGACTGACTTAAAGGAGTCAATTAATAATGGATGAAAACTAGGCTTCTGGAGGTGGACACAGTTTTACTAATTTATAAATACAGCATATACAGACTTGAATCTGTAACACTGGATACCGGAAAGCTACATACTACCATCCATAAATGTTGCTTTAAAAAAATAAAGACAGGACATTTGCTCTTTGCAAGGGTTCTTTAGGGATACTTGGAAGTAGTAATGTCAAGTACTTCCGGAGGTTCTAGAAACAGCAGTTAACTCTGAGTATCAGCACCATTATCATTAACATTGCCCAACAGATGTCGCCTCTTGGAACTAGTAATGGTGCTCCTTCCCCATCCTTTTCCCACTGCTCACACTGTGAACTGTTCTACCATTTGTCACATCTGGGGTGGCCTTCTATCCAGAGAGCCCTCTTTGTAGGTGGAGTGTCATTCTTGATGATTACGCAGCAACTTTCTAAGTTGGCAACATTAGCGCCTGACAGTTCTGTGAGCTGACTGATGGCAATGCTCATCCACATTGGAAACTTGTTTATTTAATATAAAGAAGAAAAAGATCAAATGTGTCAGACAAAACAGATCTTAAGTGGGCCTAAAACATGCTGAAACATCCCCCTTTTCTCTACTACATTGCTTAAATATGTGTGACACTTAATTCAAAGAAATCTTTAGCTTGAAACAAAGTAAAACTGCAGAAGAGCATGTCTGATGTGGAATTACACTGGAGGCTTGGCAACTGTTTCAAAATTAAGGAACATAAACAGAACCACAAGGAACTTCTACCTCATTTCATTCATTTCTCTATAAATGCTTATGCTCTTTATGAAATATCGGTAGCAGCCTGAATGCATTCATCATTTACTATTCTTAAGTACCTGTACATATAGCTATAATGGAATATAAATTCTGATCTCAAATATCATGAAAGTAAATAAACATCATTCAGTATTTATCCTTCTTTTTAAAATTATGCAAATACCCTCCATACTAATCTATTATCTATTCCAAGATTTATTATTCAATCATCATGGTTTGAAAAAAAGCATTGATCATACTCCTCTATTATGTGTTCACATACTTACAAAAAAGGTATATTTGCTAAACATATCCTTCTAAAAAGTGTAATTTTTTTAATTTCAGGGGAAAATTAATTTCCATTCATCATGATTTTACGAAAATAAAATAAGCACTTAGGCTTCAATTATCTGTAAATAAGCAAATACTGTGATAACATAGGACTCCTAATTTCTCAAGCTTTAATAATTTCAAACAACACCCATCCATTAAACAAATGGGAGTAAGAAAAAAAAATGTAAGAACAATTGACAGATGGTTTTAACTTGGCAATTGTATATTTGTGAAAGGATTATCTCCAAGTTGGTATATTTACTTTGGTCTTTAATGACTGGTGTGTCCAAGTGGTGAAAGGATGCTGCTAGAAATACTTGCTAATTAGCAGAAAAATGCAAGCTAGGCATTTCTGGGATGACCCAGGAGTCAAGATTTTGACAGGAAAGTGGGGCAAGAGTTGCTGTCTGTCTGTCTGTCTGCTTCCCTCTCATTTGCCAGCCTGTCAGGAACTAATCCACTGCAGACAGCTCAGCCCCGGAACTCTGACAGACCCTGGTTAGCTGAGGAACAAGAAACAATAGAAGCCAAATCTTTCACCAGAAGCTCTTAGTCTCTGCTGACCCAGCAAAGCTTTGCAGACGACAATGGTAAAAACACTTAGAAACAGCCAATTGTTGAACTCAACCAGAACCAGACTTCCAAAGTTTGAAGATGACAGTTAGCAATGTGAGTCTGACCCTTTCAATTGACAATCTACACATAGTCCTGAGAATAAATATCTAGAACTCAGAAACAAAAGGCATCAGTGTTTATCATTTGTTTCCACTCTGAAGTTAAAGTAGAAACTGAGTGAGTGAGGACAGGGATAGAGAAGTCCAGATGAACAGTGTAATAACATTGGGGACCAAGAGAAATCAGGCTAAGAGCCTCACAGGAAGACAAACACCGATTCCCTGAGGCACTCAGCAACAACAGCTCAAGGTATGGAGGAGACAACAGGATTGTGATTACCAGAGGAGGGGGGACAGGAAAACAGGAAACTTTTTCAATGGGTATAAAGTTACAGCCATACAAGAGAACTCTCACAGCCATCTGCTATAACCAAGGTGCCTCAAGTCAACACTGAGATATTGTGATCTTAAACTCTGTTAGAAGGGTTGATCTCACACTTAGTGCACTTTCTCACTTCACCAAAACATTCCTTTTTTAATTATAGAATCAAAGAAACAGAAAACTTTTGGAGGTGCTGGATATTTATTGCCTGAACGTAATGATGGCACAAAAGGTATAGACCTATGCCCAACACAGTTAAATATATTTGTGAATTATACATAATTTCTGCATAGCAATTATATGTGTTAAACTGTGAAGAAAAACAGCAGAAAAATCTGTCGTGTGAGTGTTGTGTGTGTGTGTGTGTGTGTGTGTGTGTGTGTGTGTGTATGTGTGTGTGTTGGGGGGGGGGGCACTGACTTGTAGATTCAGTGCTGTCTGTTAGCATGGAGGAGAGGAAAGCTTCCAGAGAAAATCTCCCTCATGGTTTTCAAAAGAGGAGGAGGAGAAGGAGGAGGAAGAGTGGCTGTCAGAATCAGGAAGGGGAAAGCACAGATAATTCGGACTCTGAAAATTGAGTGAAAGTGTCAGATGTTGAGACAGGAAAACGAAAAACATAATTTTCTTTGGGACCAATTAACTCAAGAACAACTATGCATAATACTCTCTCGTGCAAAAAGATGCCAGGGTTGTCAGAAGTAAAGTTCTTTTCTAATGAAAGTTAACACAACTCGTATTAATGAAATACATTTTAAGGTATTTCATGCATGTGTGCACACACACATACACACACAAACACATATTAGATATAAATCCTATCACATGACAAGATTTGGGAACATAAATATTCATGACAGAATCCACATGTTTAATTAAGTCCTATTCATGAAGTATTCTGGTTTGTTTTTCTAATAGGAAAAATGCCAAGTAGTATGAGCTTCTAGTTCAGAATTTTGAACTTTTTTTGTTAGAAGCAAAACGTCACCCCATTTTAGTTAGAAGCAATTTTGTTAAAATGGTATGCCCCCACTGAATCATTTTACTCATGAAATGGAAAGAGGGGACAAGTAACTTGACAAGTAATGTTTCTAGGAGCTCTCTCCTTCCTAGAGTGTTAGAGAGAAAAGAGCAGATAGTGAGAGGCCATGCAGGCCCCACTACCATCAATCTTTGGTTATTGCTACACAAAGTATGGACCTAACCGCCTCCTGTTCGTATTATATCTGAACATCTGTATAGAAAATGCAAGTCAAGTTCATTAGATGAAGAGAACTTCTGCCATGCCAATGACTGTTATGCAATGGGGGCTAGAGCAACAGTACAACAGGCAGGGCACTGCCGTGCATACAGCCCATCCACGTTTAATTCCCAGCATCCCATATGGTTCCACAGCTCTGCCAGGAGAGATCCCTGAGCAGAGTCAGGAGTAAGCCCTCAGCAAAGCTAGGTGTGGCCTAAACAAAACAAACAAACAAACAAACAAAGACATTGCAATGGACAGTTTTATTATAAAATGAAATTGATACAATACTAAACCAAAAATAATTTTCTTGTGATGAACTTTCAATTAAACATAAAACCCCATGACTAAGTGGATCCTGGTAGATGGTCCTATCATGTTATTATACAAGATTTTCTTTAAAAACTACTTCCAGTATTCTCAATCTTATAACCAAAATAATTGATCATATTTTATTACATATAATACATCTCCCAACCAAATTATTTTGCTGGTTTAGAAACACAGGCAACAAAACTGAAAGGTTAATTTATTTTTCTATTTCTAAACAAAGTAAGTTACATACAAATAGTTATAATATAGATTTTTTCTCTAGAGGGAAATTTTTAAAATACTGGAAATATCTGGCATCAAAAGTTTATGTTGTACTGTTATTTATATAAATTATTTCCTGTGATAATTTTAAAAATGAAATAGTTCTTTATTTTCTAAACATAAACCACCATCAAATTAGCTCTGATTAAAAATATTTTTTTCAAATCTAGTAATAATTATTTAGAAAGGAATTTTTTCCTTAATACTTCTAAGTCAATATGTTAGATGGTCATATACATTATTTTTTAAATTATGGTATAAAAAATTACATCCATCTAATATCCAGAAGGAAAATTTGGGACATTGGTGGGGGAAAGTGGACAATCAGAGAATGCATTGGTGTTGGAACACTGTATGCTTGAAACTCAATGATGAATAACCAGTAACTCTGTTATTCACAGTGATTAGATAATTTTTTAAATCTCATTTTCAATTTAGAGAAATATTAGCAAAAGCTGTGGGTGGAAAAAGTTTTTAAAATTTGGACTCTTGAAATTTGTTCTTATTCAACATCATAGAACTATTATATCTAAGCCTACTCTTCTTTGGCAGAAAAACAAGGTCAGTTAGTACCAAATAAAATTACTGCAATCATTCAGATAATAGCATTAATTTCTGGGTTACATAGGGAAAAAAACCTGTCAAAAATTCTACCTTAATTGCATTTAATCAACAAATTGGCAAATATGTGCTAGGCCATAACACAAACAATCTAAGGATAAGTTTACAATCTCGACAAGTTAATAATGCTCCCTGGAATAAAATGTCAGCTTAAGAAGCTGACTTATTTCTAAATATGTATGATGCTGAGAAATCACATAATGAAAGAAACTAAAGAAAAGTTTTATTTTTGCAAGTGTATGATTGGATCCCTACCAATATGGAGGCCAAACCAAACATAATGGTGGTACAATTCTAATTAGTCTGTTCAATTCGTGTTGATACCATTTTCATGTGCGGTTTGCTAGCTGAAAGATACCACACACAGATGCATTATATTGAGATTTCCTATCATCCACTGCTCCTCGTTAATGTGGAATGCTTTGTTGGGGTGGAAGCCCAATTAGAGGGCCATTTCTTTTTTACACTAAATAATCCAAAATTAGGACAGATGTATAGGATTTTGAATGTAGGTTGAATGTCAGACTTAAGAGAGTTCAGAAAACAAGATGTGATTGAGCCAGCTATGGAAATGTGTTAAAGTATTTATTTTGTTTGGTAGGGAAGTCTGTGTTGATAGCATTACAGATTCTGTTCATATGTGTATTGCTAACTGCTAGAAACTTTCTAAACTTCTTGGGAAACGCATGTTTACTACACAGAAGACAAAACATGAAACCCCTCAGGGAAGTAAGTCACTAATAACATATTTCACATTCTTAGTCAAATAACTCCATTTTCTTAACTCCTTTTTACAAATCGCTGTGATGTTTAATCTTGAGTCCATTATTAGTTCATGGAAAAAAGCAAGTTTCTTTGCAAAGATTTAGCTACAAAAATTGCATTCGACATGATTTTTTAAATGTGTTTGGGGGTGGGAGGAGATATGCTAATCTAAATACTGGACACTAGAAAAAAATTAAATTATGTGTTTCCATATAATAAACACTATTAAACTTTAAGGGAATAATTTACACTACCGCTTGACATGGAAATTGCATATGAATACCTCACTTCCACATATTGTGAGCAGTTTTAATTCGTTTCAATAAAACGTATTTTAACTGAATGAGGATTTGTTTTAAGTGTCAACTGCTAAGGAATGATCTCTAAATTGGTAGTAAACACTGTCTTCTCTCTTTTTCTTTATCTGCATTTTCTAACAAGAGATATGTCACACTAAGAGTCAGAAAAATAAACCTATCACGTTTTTAGAAACTGTCATTGTACCTATGCTGACTTTTTCTCTTGACAGTCTGTATTTCTGTAGTATCACAGTGGGTTTGGACATGTTTACTTCTGAATCAATCCAGAGAGACAGACATTTAAACACCTCCACGAAAATAAGTATATCTTCTG
Source organism: Sorex araneus (assembly GCF_027595985.1). Classification (NCBI taxonomy): domain Eukaryota; kingdom Metazoa; phylum Chordata; class Mammalia; order Eulipotyphla; family Soricidae; genus Sorex; species Sorex araneus. The sequence goes on from NC_073302.1 coordinate 243,400,415, forward strand.
AACCCTTCATGTGCACATCTCCTGAAAACCCCTGCCATAGGGTTTTCTGTCCACGCTCTTTCCTGCCCTAGACACCATCATCTCTGCGGCATGTGGATGGTGGACTACAGGCAACCCCTACTAACTGGTCCTCATCCACTTCCTCTGGAGAAAGCTGAGAAGATTCCTCGTTCTTTTTCTGAGGCTAGATACTAACTTTCAAAATTAGTATCTAGCCTCAGAAAAAAACTCAAAATTCCTGAATGTTCTCACATGACCAAAATCCATCTCCCACCTCCTATCTCACTCAAAATTAGTCTTTTCCTATAAACTTTACCTCAATTTTGATTAAAAGATATTCAGAGAATCTGGGGGTAGGGGAATGAGAAAATAAAAACGATGGGTAATTTTCAGTAAAGGAAACATTAGAAAGAACGAAGAACTCCTTGAATGTACTAAAATGACTTCTATGGATTTTAAGTGGATTTTACACTTTAGAGAAAAAACAAATATTATGAAACTTTATGCTAAATAAGGATGAACATTTTATACAATTTGAACAATATGCCAAAAGCAAAAACTTTTTTATGAGAGTCTTATCAGCAGTAATGGATATCTGCCTATTGGTTGACATTGCTGACCCCATGGTCTAAGGGCACAGCTCCATGGGATTCAGATCAGGTTATCGCTAAGGTAATTTCCATTACAAATTGAACTTAGAGGTCAGACTATGATTTTCCCTGAGGTATTTTTTTGCCTCGTTATATCAACAAAAACAATGCTTGTCAAGGTTAACAAATTAGAACATGGCTATTTCTGATGTCAATTATAAATTTTGTGTATGTTTTAGTTCTTATAAAGGTTTCACAGAAATGAAAACATGCCCATGATATCCCAAAATGCAGTGGTCAACTGCTATGGAAAATTGAAAGGAATGAGAGGCACAGGTGACAGGCCTGTGACTAATCCCATTAGTTCATTTGCTTCTAATTTTCTATGGTAAAGTGTAGGATAACATTGGGTTTGTCCTTTCAGCCTTGCTACAAGGAACTTAGGTTTATCTAGTTACACCCATCATAGTGCTCCCAAGTCACTTCCATTGCTCTGTTTATCTGTAAACTCACCTCTGTGCTCTCCTCCCCAACCAGTTAATCACCTTTTCCCCTAATTAGATTATGTTAAATTATAAGATCAGATCTTTCTAGGATATTGAACTTTAACTTACAATAGTAAGTTAAATATTGCTTTTCTCTGTCTTTTGCATAGTTTACTTTAAAGCAATGTCCTTTCTGTATGGACATAGGAAGGGAGTTAATGTTATGCTTTGTAACTCGGGAGTTAATTGATTCCGAATAATATTTACTCCTGGCCATCTTCTTTCTCAACTCAGTTGCCCTTAGTTCCTAGCACCCCAAAAGCAGGGTCCCAACGAGGCACCGAATGGACCCAGGGTGAGCTGTGAGCTACCCTGGCATCAAAATGCGCCGGGCCAAAGTGCCACAATACTCAACTATAAGTTAATGATCATGAACAAATACTGTCATGATCCAAAAGTAAGGACAAGATTAGGACCTGCTGGGATTAGGAAGACTAATCTGGACTGAGGACTGCGGTCTGGAATATATAGTGAATGTTCTCAGGAAGAACCAAACTTTAAGTTTGATATATCTCTTACTGTGCTCATACAGAGTGACATTGCTAGAAATATTAGAAGTAGATTTACTGTAACTATTTAAGTGGATTACTAGCTGAGGAAAGAAGAAAGGGACACACCCTGAATGGGATCCCACCCTTAAGCAGATCTCCTAGTAATCTGAAGTAATCTCCTTAGATGAGATTTAGTCCTTGAGTTAATCTCCTAGAGGAGTGGTCTTACCTCTCTTTGTGGATTTGTTAATATTCAACCCACCTTTGTATCACCACCCTATGTGGTGGCTATATAAACTAAGAGCAAAAGGAGGGAGAATCGAAGTAAGGGTCAGAGTCAGAAGTAAGGGTCAGAGTCAGGAGTGAGAATCAGAGTCAGAGGGAGAATCAGAGTAAGGAACAGAGTCAGAAGTAAGAATCAGAATCAGAGTCACAGTCAGAGTCAGAAGTAGAGTAAGAATCAGAGTCAGAAGTAAGGGTCAGAGTCAGAAGTGAGAGCGAGAAGGGCTCGAGAGAGAAGCAGAAGTGGAATCCAGAGCCAGAAGGAGAATGAGAGATGCAGAAAGAGATTGAGGAGAGATAGAGAAGGAGAATGAAGTAGCATGGGAGAGGAAGAAGGAGGAGGAGAATCAGAGGAGAATGGAGATGGGAATGGAATAAATTGCAACTGAGACCAACCAGTCTGGCTCTTCTTCCTTCCTTCACCTGCCCATCGCCATCGACCTCCCCAGGGTGGGGGAAGCAGCGTTGAGACTACCGAAGGCGGACGGCAGGAGAGATAGAGTGCTGCTACCCCTTTTGTGTATACACAGTACAATAATATAACATTAAACCAAGACATTTAAAGTGTACTAATTCAAGGTACCATTATTAATAGCATTGTTACCCACAGAATCTCAATAAAAATATAAAAATAAATGAAACATAATAATTCAGAAGCATTTAGTATATTCAGAGTTTCAGCCATCATCTCTACCTAGTTCCATTTTTGTCACCTACCCCAAAGGAACAACTGAACCCATAAAATAGTTACTACCCCTTTTCCTCCCTTTGGTCCCCTCAAACATACCAGCAACCACTAACCATTTTTTGTTTATGGATTTACTTATTCTGAATATTTCACATGCACACAGTCATGAAAGATGTGCTTTAATGGCATTTAACAATCCTTTTCACTACTGTTTTCAAGGTTCTTTCACAATCTAGCAAGTATTGAGGCTTTATCCTCTCATCACTATCACTATCACTATCACTATCACTATCACCATCACTATCACCCCCGCTGATCCTCAAATTTGCTCGAGTGGGCCCAGTAATGTCTCTATTCGTCCTAGCCCTGAGATTTTAGCAGCCTCTCTTTACTTGTCCTTCCCAACGGTGCCACATTAGACATGCATTCAGGGTCAGGAGAATGAGACCCATCATTGTTACTGGATTTGGCATATGAATATGCCACAGGGAGCTTGCCAGGTTCTTCCATGCAGGCAGAAAACTCTAACTAGGCTATAAGATGTTGCTTCTGGGAGCTTGGTTTTATAGTCTGTGGATGTTGGCCGTTGATGGGATTCCACGGCATTGGGGGCAGTTTATAGCTGTGACCACCTAGCTACTGGAAAATGGGGGATCTGGGCAGAAGAGGCCCAGACTCGATCAAGCAGGCTTGGAGATGTTAGCCCCAGGTCCTGCACACCTGGATTCCTCTGCCGGTTCCTTTATGTGTGAGGCTCATCTGAACCTACGGAGAGGGGCCTTATCCTCTCATACAACCAAATAATATTCCACTGTGTGAGTGTCTGCACTTTATTCATCCATCCATAGGCACTGTGTGGTTAGTAGGTACATGCTCATACCAGATTTTTTTTGAATACCTGTGATATATTTGCTTTTGTTTTTTGTTTTACAAAACAACCACCCCTTAGAGAAAGGACTCCCAAAGCTGTTGCCTGTGGCAAGAGGGAGGTTTGTCCTGAAGAGGTAGGCACAGTCGGCTTTATTCAGGTCCTACTTCACAGACCTAGAGTGTAATGAGACTCAGAGAAATCAAGAGATTCAGGGACTACTTGGGAGCTCCGTCCTGGGGAATGCTCAGCCCAGGAGTGTGACTTTATAGTTCAATGTTCACAGACTACCAAGGTGACAGCAATATCCACAGCTATCCCTGAAGATCTCTTTTAATCAGCAGTAAAATTGGGAGGTTATACAGTAGTTTCTTAAAAAAAAAAAAAAAAAAAAAAAGGAAATTTTTTAAAACCTAGAACAGATAGTTTCAAAAACTTCCAGAAGGAAAAAAGAAATATGTTGGTGGAGAGAGAACAAGATGGTAGAAAGGGGTGTCACAGGAACAGAAGAGAATCCAAGGGCTGAAACATGGATTCTGAAAGGTTGAAGAGGAATCAAGAAAGGAATCTAGGGGCTGGATAGTACAGTGGAGTGGGTAGGGTACTTGCCTCATATGCTGCCCACTTGGGTTCAATCCATGACTTCCCATACAACCCCCTGAGCACCTCTAGGAATGATCCCTGAGCACAGAGCCAGAAGTAAGGCCTGAGCACAAACAGAAGTGTCCCCCAAACAAACAAAAAACAAAGAAAAAAACCCGGCAGCTGGTGCCTGTGGCAAAAGGGAGGTTCCTCCTAAAGAAGTGAGCTTCAGGGCTAGAGCAATAGCACAGAGGATAGGGCTTACACATGGCTGATCTGGGTTCAATCCCTAGCATTCCATATGGTCCCCCGATCACCACCAGGACTAATTCCTGAGTACATGAGCCAGGAGTAATCCCTGTGCATTGACAGGTGTAACCCAAAAAGAAAAAAAAAAAGAAGTGAGCTTTATTCAAGCCCATTTCACAGATCTGGGGTAATGAGACTCAGAGAAACAGAGAAAGTTCAGTATTACAAGACATTCTGAGTGACTATTGGCAACACGAAGGTAAAGATCATATGCTGCTCACTTATGACACTCAGGAATGTGCCCCACAAATGTCAAGCCCTCAGTATAAACCTGATCAGCCTAGGCAGCTTATACCTCACCAGAACATGGTAATGTCCTTGCCAGATTCAACAGTAAGTCTCAGTAGAGTATCAAGTCATTAGCTGCTCTTCTGGCCAGCTGTTAATGACCTTTCTGGATTTTAAATAACCTCAAAATATTTGGGTACACTCACATACACATCACAAAAATGTCTTATTCTAATCTCAGCAAATGTTTGACAAATTTCCCTCTTACATTCCCTTACATTTCCCTCTTCCATTATCTACAATATTGCTTCAATTTAAAAGTATCCAATTTTATACATTATCAATCTCTGAATTGATAGAAATGATAGTGTTCAAAGACAATTCTGCATGCTTTCACTGAAGAGTTATTTTTTGAAAAAAAAAGATTATTTTATTATTAAAAGTTTCACAAATGTCACCTTTTAAAAATTAAAAAGTAAGAATTAAGGTCAATCTTATGTTTGCAATTACATATTAAATTTAACTTAAGCTAAAATTCTCAATGATTAGTGAGCACATTACAAGTACATGAGTGTTTTATTTTGTCTTTGCATTGTGCGACCAGCCAAGAAACATCCCTGGAAGAACTAAAGCAATGCATTTTCCTAGACTCCTTTTTTCAATTAGTGTTTCTATTTTGTAGACAGTAACAGCATTTAATTTGAAATTTCCTCTTTCTGTGCCAACTCCAGTTTGAAGTCCTTCCTGTGAAGCTGTTAAGTGTGAAACCTTATGCACAAAGCACTCTGAATGGAGCCCAAGGAAGAGAGGAGAAAACGTTTTTCTTTAGTATCAGCACCTGGCAAGCAAAGAACGTATTGCTCTAAAGCCTAGACTCTCCCCAGAGAATCTAAACAGACCCACTTTGATTTCTCTTTGAAAAACCATAAAGTTATAGGATGTCTGCTTTGGTTTATAGTTGACCAGACTTCTCCATGTTGCTTCTCTTAGTTTCTTGTGCAGAAGCTCACCAACCAGAAACTCCATCACTCTAAGTGATAAATTCATTGTCCAATAACCTGACAGTCAGAAGAGAGAATGACCTTCACAGGAACTTATTTATGACTCTGGGTGGGATGGGCTTCATAGAAATCAGCTCACACCCACTCAGCAATTTAAACAAAGACACAGGGGAAATTTTGAGAAAGTTTGCCACCACCACTCTTTCCACCCTTCTTAAGATTTGCACATGCTTGGTTTAAATTTTCCAAAATGATTTCAGAAAACAAAGCATAGTACTGGCTGCTTAAAAAGTACACTCGACATGACATCAAAGCACCAAGGGCACAAGGAAGAAAATAATTCAAAATTGTGTTGCAAATAATATCCTCAAAAAATGAAAAGACAAAGTGCAGAACGGGAGAGAAAATATTTTTAAATCATTGTATTTGGTATAATACCTGTTTCAAGACCACAGAGAATTTGTTGCTCAATAATTAAAAGATAACTCAACTGAAAAATGGACAAAGGATCTGAATCATTTATTTGGCTAAGAGATATTAATTTGTATGCCATGGAAAACATGCACATGCAACAGGCATATGAAATTGTGTTCAACTTCACTAATCATCACAGTAAAAAATAATCAAGTGAGATACAAATTCACACTAAGATGGCCAGAGTGAAAAGCAAAACAGAAAAATCAGCAGTCCTGGAGATGGCTCGATGACTAAAAATGCTCACCTTGCAAGCATGAGGTTCTGAGTTCACCACTGGCATCACCATCCATCAAGTATGTATTCTCTGATGTTCACTCAGGTGTGTACACACAGTCATGTATGCACAAGCACCACCACTAATGTGTGTGAGTACCTGGCAAAGAGTGTGAGACTTCCAGGCAACATGTGTGAGCACCACAGGAACATTACAACCAGAATGTGCTGGGCACCACAGCTAAATAGAGACCACCCTCCAAGACTACTTGTACTAACAACCCATCTACAGTGTGTGCCACCTGGTGTGCACTGTGGCTGACTGCAAGCCCTGCAACCAGCTGGGTGCCCCAGCAAGAACTACAGCCAAGTGTCTGAGTAGTGCAGGTGCAAACACCAGCCCTCCATCAAGTGCAATAATAGAAAAGGGAAGGAGAAAATAAAGTAACAAAATAAAATTTCAAAATTAGACACATATAAGAATAAACATTCACAAAAAGGGTGCAATCAATGTTCTCACAAACAGCAGGAAGGAACATATAGTGGTACCACAACTTTAGAAAATTGTCTGATGGTTCTTTAAGACATGAAACATGGAACTACCAGATAAGCCAGTAATTCCACAAAAGAAATGAAAACATGTGCAGATGGAAACTCAACCATGAATCTTCGTTACAATAATCAAAAGCATAAACACTGCAAATATCGATCAAAATATACAGACCGCATGTGTCAAGTCCATCCAATGGAATATTACTCAGTTATAAAAGGGAATGAAGTATTGATATATTCTACATAAGTGTCTGAACCTTGAAAATATTATGCTAAGTTAAAAAAAAGCAGAGAAAGACTGTCATGTGGATGCATTCATATGGAATCTCCTGAATGAGCAAACCTGTAGAGAGGGTCACAGAGAATCAATTATTTGGTCAGGAAGGGATTGTTTCTAAGGGTAAGAGAACTTTGTTTGAGGAAATTTAAAATATTCTAAAATGGGTATAAAGATGGTTGTAAAAATATGAATATACTAAACACCATTGATTGTACCATACACCTTAAATGGGTAAACTGCATGGTATGTGATTTGACAACTCAAAATCACATTCTCTGTCATCACTGTATCATTGTCATCCCATTGCTCATCAATTTGCTAGAGCGGGCACCAGTAATGCTCCATTGTGAGACTTCTTGTAATTGTTTTTGGCATATTGAATATGCCATGGGTAGCTTGCCAGGCTCTGCCGTGTGGGCGAGATACTCTCGGTAGCTTGCCGGGCTCTCCAAGAGGGGTGGAGGAATCAAACCTAGATCGGTCTCGTGCAAGGCAAACTCCCTACCTGCTGTGCTATCACTCCAGCCCGTTAATAAACTGAAAACTATATGAGTAAAATGCAAACACAAAAGTTCATAAGTTTGTAACTGTACATCACAGTGATTCTCTAATAAAAAATTTAAAAAAGAAAATAAAAAGATGAGAGTGATCACAGAAAACCAGGAAGTGTGGGCTTTCATTTCTAGATTTTCTGATCTCTCTTGCCTATGGCAGGCTCACTGCAAGTATGCCTGATTTGAAGATGAAAAGTTTCAAACACATTCTACTGTGTGCCTCATTCTCACGGACCTCCAGTACTGCTGACATAGGCCCAAAAGAACATACCTTCCCACCTTGCAGGCTCCACCAGCAGTCATCCAGCTCCCACTGAACTCTGCTGGCATGTTCCAAATGAAGAAAAGGGATCATGTTAGGGAGGATGGGAAAGTTCATGGTAACTGAAAGCTTTGCATGTATGAGGCTCTGGGCTGAATCCTCAGCACTCTCTACAGCCACCCAAGAGAAGCAGGGCAATAAAATAAACTCACAGGAAACAACATTTTTGTTCGAATAGAGTCCAGGGTTCTACATAGAGATATGGTGGAAGAGGGTAGGGCAGAAAATTGAGAGGCTGCAATTGGTCATTTTAAATCTTACATCACTGTTCACAGGGGTGTAAAGTGGCCCAGTCTCTTTAGAAATGGTATAGAAACTTCTCAAAATAAAAAAGAACTAACATATCACCCATTATTTCTACTCCTATCTCAAGAATGCAAAAATGATATGTGCACACCTGTATTCACTGAGCTATTGACAATAGCCAAAATATGGAAATAACTCAAGAGCCCAACAACAGATGAGTGGATAAAGAAACCATGGTATTATACACAAGGGAACACGACTCACTTAGAAGAAAAGACTAAATCATGTCTTTTGCTACACCATAGAACTGGAGGGATTGCTTAAGTCAAGGATATCAGAAAGATATGTGATGAGAAACAAATCAAGAGAAGAGACAATGTCCATGAAGACAAATCGTTAAACTCTGAAGGTAACACAGAAGTTACCAAGGTGCTACGATGGGGGCTGAAAAGGATGCTCAAACTGTGGACAGTGCCAGAGGACAGCAGCACTTCTGTGCTGGGTGTTGAGTGGTAACATTGGGTCACTGAAACATAAACACCCACATTCTTAGAAAGCAAGGTGCCCTCAATAAATATATATATTTTTAAAAAACAGCTTTCCATTTTTCATGCTAAACCTACCTATAGAGATTTCTGGTTCGATTTTAACCCAATGCAAATACACATCTGGAAACCTGTATGCCAAACCAAAGGACCAATATAAAGTAGAGATGACCTTTCTGGATTCCCATACCAACTTGAAGTGCTTTTCCAATGAACCCCTCTCCCCGAACCAAGGTGAATATGACTGAAGGCCCTTCTTTTCTCTTCTCATAAACAAAATCCCACCTCCACCCCCCAAACATAAGAACCACCCACTACTGCCCACAAAACCTGCGAATGCATAATGAAATTTGTCTTTTTATTTTGCCTTTTATAAAGATTTTAAAAAAACATAACCATAGCTTTCGCATGCACTAAGTTTCTCACGAACACACAGGACACAGACAGAGCAAAACAGGATCGCGCACAGCATCCCTACCTGCAGCAAATGACGGCTTTACAGGAAAGCGCTAAGTCCAGGAAGCTTCTCCGAACTTCAAAGGAAAGTGCATACTTGAGAGTGTGGCCATCGATGATGAGGGCCACATCGTTCTCCTTGCCCAGCAAATTTCCAAGGTCAGTGCAGTGCTGAGTAATGGCTTCCCTCGTGGCCTGAAACAAGAGTGGAGAAGGGAAGAGAGATTAGCATATCTGTTTAAAGTGCCACGGTTGGAAATTTAGTCATTTTTTTTTTTGCCTATATAGCACTCATGTCACAATGTTGTATCAGTTTCAGGAACATTCTTTTACACCCCCATTTATGTGCATACCACACCAAAATCACTACCAAAGTTTTAGCTCAATTCAACCTTCACATTAACCCTTTCTGATACTTGCACCTCCTACCATCTTCCCACTGCCCTCTGGTAACTAATTTTTTTTTCCTTTTTGGGTCACACCTGGAGATGCACAGGGGGTACTCCTGGCTCTGCACTCTGCAATTACTCCTGGCGTTGCTTGGGAGACCATATGGGATGCTGGGAATTGAACCCGGGTCAGCCTCAAGCAAGGCAAACACCCTACCCGCTGTGCTTTCGCTCTAGCCCCGGTAACTATCATTTTATACTTAGAATATGAAAGATAAAAACACAGAATTAATAAACATATCAAAACTAGAATTCTAAACTAGGTTCCCTAAAACTTAGTTGACCAGTTGGCTATTAGTATTTCTCTGTGTAAAATATGTCAAGTTCAACTTGGTATAATTTATGTATTAAAATTTCACTGTGCTACCCTCTAGATCTGTTTCATGAGTAAAAACATTCCTGTGCTGATACTGACATTTGGTATGTATAATTATACACTCTGTTTACAATCTATGCTTGACCTAGAGTACCCAATTTTTCTCTACTGGACCTAAACTGCTACAGTTTTGCAACTTTTTCACTTCTCAATGATGTATTCATTTATTTTTCTCAAGCTTTTGGGGAAAGATAACACTGCTAGAACCCAAACAGTAAATATTTCTTACTCTGCACAAGGCAATCTTTAAATCATCCCAAAGAAATTAGGCGACAAAAAAATAACACAAATCTTAAAACACATTCTCTGACGAGAGCTTTGGATGAAATAATTTCTTACAATGTATCATTAGAATAATCAATGCACATTTTTGTTGTTGTTGTTTGGGGTGGGGGCACACCCTGCAGTGCTAGGGGTGAGTGGCATGTGGTGTGAGGGTAGGTACTCAGCATCTCACACATGCTCTCTCCCTTGAGCCATATCCCAAACACTTCATGTTGAAGAAAATATCTCATTAAATTAACTGCCAGTACCTTTCAAAACAGCACTACCAGCCTAAGTAAGTGTCTTGGTGTGTTGTCTGTTATTAAGTTAAAATAAAGAATAGAACTATTCTTCAGATTTTAAAACCAAAACATTGTTCTGATCTTCCCAGTGAATTTATGACTATGAATAGGATATCTGGTTCAAATATAAGAATGCAATTTTTGGCTCATAATAAAAAATCTGGTTTGAGTTAATCAAGGAAGCACAAAAGTCTGCTAAAATTATTCTGTCTGGACAACTGTCCTTTGGCTAGTAAAGTTACATTTGTATATAATTTATCATAGGATAAGATAAATTACAGTCTTAAAGAAATACATTGAATGAACAGAAATCCTCCTACCCCTGGTTCAATTGTGGCTTAGCTACCATCCAAAAGCCAGAACTAAGTTCATGTGGGGAAAAAAATAGTAAGACTTGGACAGTATCAGATATGTTTAAGAAGTATATAAGATGTATTTAAGGTCTTACTATTCTACAGAACCAAAACCTGGAGTTTTACTAATCTCTTAAAATTGCAGTTTTCTCGTGTGTAAAACGAAACTAGGAACTTTGATACTTTATGGCAGAAGTTTCCATGGTCTGGAAGAACCCTTCTAAAATACTGAAAAAATGACTGTGACAGTTATGTACACAGCATAGCATGGGTCATGAGTGAGAAAGACACGAGCACAGAGATGACCTCTTGGAGCAGGTATGCAAGTGGGAATGGATGTGACTTTCTAGCTATTTTGAACTGCAAACTATAGACATGAGGTGGCGTCCTTTTCATTAGCAGGATGAGCATCAAACACCAGGAAGGAAGTTAAACCATGTCAATAAAAATATTCACCATATTCTACTGATAGACATTTTCTCACATACAGGCAAATAATTTAATACAGTGACAGTTTCCTTGTGCTTAAAATGACTAACATTAAACATCTACATGAGTCAAATTTATTATAATCAACCTAAATCAATGTAGGAGTAGTTAGCATGTTCCCATAGTGATTACAAACAATAAAGAATACACACACACACACACACACACATACACACACATGTGTGTTCTATATTGTTTCCCTCCATAAATCTAACAATGCAGCAAAAGAGCTGGGACAGCAAATATTTTAAATTAAGAATAAATTTATGAAAACCTAATATTCTATGCATGGTCAGCTTTTAGATAACAGCACCATCACACCCTATTCTGCACTGCCTCATTTTTTTAGTTGTCTGTAATCATATTCAATTGTAGATTTCATGAAGGAAGAGACTTTCTTTGTAAACCTCTAATCATGCTAACTCATCAAAGGTTCTCTGTAAATAGGCTGAATTCACAAGTATAATATAGATGTACATATACATATACATACCTATATATGTGTGTATATTAAAAGACCTATGCCCTATGTTGTATCTAAATCCTGATGCTAATATTTCATTGTAAGAGCCACAGGGCATAATTTACAGGTCTTGGAGGTTATTTGTTGTCTACCCTCCTTATGGATTGGAGCAATAGCACAGTGGGTAGGGCATTTGCCTTGTACGCAGTTGACCTGGTTTCAATTCTTCCATCTCTCTCAGAGAGCCTGGAAAGCTATGAGAATATCCCGCCTGCACGGCAGAGCCTGACAAGTTACCCGAGCAAACTGATGAACAACGGGATGACAGTGCTACAGTGCTACAGTGCTACCCTCCTTATAGGCCATCAGCAGTTCCAACATATGGTATATTTTGATTATAGTTTCCTTAAAAACTAATAATAAAGGAAAAAATATATCAACTGTCAATCCTTTTTTCTTCTATCCTGCCCCTTCATTTTCAACTTTTTCTGCTCCTAAACTCCTTACCTATTTTCCATTCTGTTCTTACTTCACTTCATCTACCCATATTCACACTTTCCTTTCTGAAAAAATTTTTTGCCACTAAAACACTCTCCAGATCCACACTCCCAACTCTACCCTTGATTCATTTCCAGCTACTACTTTGCTTATAATTGCTTTTGAGTCCCCTCTTAGCAATAATCTTTGAAACAAACCCAGACATGCTGAATTCACTACAAATGTATGCCAGAATATAAGTCCCTTCTGCACAGTTCTCAAGAAAGCCAATAGAAGGTATTAGTATCACAAATAGTTCCTCATTCTGAAATGCAACATGATTCAAAAGTCTATTTGTAAGACACTGATTGGACAGTAATAATCCATTTTCCCAAAAAAATAATATTAAAAATGGCTGGATATCAGAGTGAGTTTAGACCTACTTAGTGTAGTTGCTAATATTTATAAAGGAGTCTCTCTCTTTTTATTTTATTTATTTTTATTTAGGGACCACACCCAGTGATGCTCAGGGGTTAATTCTGGCTTTGCACTCAGGAATCACTCCTGGCTGTGTTCAGGAGACTGTACAGGATGCTGGGTATTGAAACCAGGTCAGTTATATGCAAAGCAAACGCTAAGCCTCTGTATTATCACTCTGGCCCCTTAAGTCAGTCATTTTAATTTAAAAATATTACTGAAAGCAACAATGAACTTAGCATTTATGAGGGGTTCAAGGAGTTGGGATTGTGGATTTCATCACTAGAAAGATACAGAAACATTCCTAAATCCTTAATTAGAATTTTCCTTTTGGAAGTTTACAAATATATATGCATATACATACATACATATATATTTGTATTGTATACTAAAATAGCTATGTCCAACCTTTTACACAACTACAATTATTTGCTTTTCTTCATAATTAAATATATAATACAATATGATAAGTGTGGGACCATAAGTGAAGACTTTCTTCCCATGCCAAATACTACTCTTGTCCCAGTGGTGCTATATTGTTAGTTCTGCATTTCTTATGCATAAGAACTTTCACCACTTTACCACTATTTTCAGTTTTTCAAACAGAATTATATGAATGCCATAGACATGTTATTCTGTGGAAATGGGCATGAGTCTGCAGAGGTTCAGCTCATGGACCCTGAAGTACAACCTGCCTGACTAAAAGCAGATGGATCCAAAAGGCAATTCCACTGCTATCACTTTGACTTTATTAAACAAACCAGGAAAGGTGAATTTTTCTAGAGCCTAGATGTATTTCTACCAGTTTGCACAGATCGGACATCTTTTCTCCAAATTCAACAGTGTCAGCCAGCTGGCATGCTGGGATCCTAAGTTCAAGTTTCCCCAAGCATCTCCAAAAGCGAGCCCTGAGCACTGAGCCATTAGCTGCCCCCAAGTAATAGCCAGTGTGACCCCAAGTCCAAACAAACAACAGTAACAGCAAATTAAATACTTCCGGCCCCACTGAAATCTGTCAAGGAAGGTACCACTCTTCCTCGGTGGCTTGGCAGTGTCCTAAGGAAACTGGTAGATGGGAGCAGCAGCTGGCTCAGCCCTCACTTTGATGTTCTGCAAATTCCAAAAGGCTCAGAGCTGAGGATACTGAAAGCCAAGATGGGTTAAGTTTCACAATTAGCAATTAAATCAAATCACACTCAGCCTTCACATCTCAGAACAAACTCCCTTCTCCTGAATTAGCCTTAAGCTAGTGAAGATCTAATGAAAATGCTCAACTGTACCAGGCTCAAAACAGTTTTGTGATTTTTATATTTGACACATTCATTTTCCTTTACTCGTGTAAACTTCCAGAGGAAACATCTCTTGATTGGTGTCTCCTGTTCTTCAGACCTGCTCACTGACTGTCCTCTCATGCTGGGTATAGCTGGCATTTACATATACATGCTACTCCTTTCCTATCATTTAACTCCCCAAACAATACACCTTTTTCTTGACAGCATCGAAGTTAATACCTCTCTGCTTTTGCAATTATGGGCCTAAACATGTAAAACTTTGTAAAATTTTAAAAGAGAACAAATACAGCAATTTCACTACAGGCTAATAAAGATGGCCTTAGCTAAAATTACATTAATAGCACAGTTCTACTTGGAGCTGATGGTGTAAGCAGAGCTCGTATTTTTCTTACGCTGAATGTTGCTTTGTCCAACCTATGACTATCCTTAAAGTTAAAATTCATATGTAGATAAAAAAGAATTGTGGTTAAATGTGTAATGCTTCAAGACAGACAAGGAGGTATCTCACAGCAATTAAGCAAACATTATCAAGATTATCAAGCTCCTTGCCTATGAGAACTGCAGTGTCTATCCGGTACTGGTACCTCAGGGAACCTCTTAGCAACAACTTAATTTCTCTACACTGGTCATATTTACTGACAAAAGATTTCAATTCCTGATGATGAATACTTACTTTCTCAGAGTAAACTAACCCAATTCACTAAACTGTCATCAGCAGATAAATTTTGACAGAAATCTTTGTATTTCCTTTGGGGACAGCATTTAATTAGCCTTAGTTATAAGTAGCATACAACAAGGTACACCCATTTAAAGTGAACAATTCAAAGAGGTTTTGACAAAGATATACAACCATGTACCTTCCTTTGCAATCAAGATATGCTACATTTTCTTCACCTCAAAGCATTTTCTCAATGATCCCAGTATCCCTCCCATCATCCCCACCTTACCCGCCCCCCACCCCACCCCACCTCGGTGGCGGGGCATTCCCTTTTGTTCTCGCTCTCCTTTTGGGTGTTGTGGTCTGCAATAGAGGTATTGAGTGGCCATCATGTTTGGTCTGTAGTCTACATTCAGCACATTTCTCCCATCCCGAGCAGGTCCTCAGAACACCCTTTACCTGGTGTTCCCTTCTCTATCTGAGCTGCCCCTGATTATTGTGTGACTGGAACACAAGCATTAAAGTTTCTAACTCTGGAATTGTACCTCAGGATGATCCACTAATAATAAAAAATGAAAATTGAAAAAAAAACACGTTTTCTCTTTCCAAGCATAAAACAATACTACCATAGCCATGCCACCGAACCTCGAACCAGGCTGTTTTAGGAAGGGGTGGTGGGTGAGCCCCTCCCTGCCCCAAGGGACCCAGACTCAGCAGACAAAAACCTCCAGAACTCAACCTCTGCCATGCTCATGGCCACTCTTCACACGCTAGAGCCAGCCTCACCCAAGAGTAAATTTATCCCTAGACCATGTGGCCACATTCGTGGCACCAGACATCTCATATCTCACACCACTCATACTCCAAGAGTACCTCACCACATTTGATGGGGTTTAAAATAGAAGGCAACCAATCTTAGAGGAAAATATACATATTTATATATACATATATAAACAAGCAAGGCTCAACATTTAACAACATAATCAAACAACATAGCAACATAATCTCTTATAGAAGGGCTCAATGGACCATGGGTTAAATACATCTTCATGCACTCTCATCTAAGGAAAGTTTTTTGGAAATTTTTCAGCAGTTTATTTACAACAAACAATACAAAATAAGTTATTTCGGTTCTGCTTTTGGGTAGGGTTTGGGGTTCGGGATGGAAACATCCAAATATAGTTGTGGGAAGGTGTAATGGTGGTGGGGTTGGTATTTGAATAAAAGTAATCAAATATTGTGAACTACTTTATAAAATTATAATAAAATTTTTAAAAAATAGTTAATTAAATTAAATTAAAAAGAAACACTTTCTAGAATAGTAGGAATAGTACCAGGAGGCCTGCTCCATGACTTAGAAGCTGACCTCACATGCTGGGGGAGAGAGCAGCTCAGACAGAGAAGGGAACACCAACAAAAGTGCAGTGGAGAATCCACTCAGGATAGGAGAGGCGAGTTGAAAGCAGACTATAGATTGAACATGATAGCTACCCAGTATCTCCATTAAAACCATAACACCCAAAAGGAGAGAGAGAACACTAAGGAATTCCCTGTCACGGGGGAGAAGGGTGACGGGGGGTGGGTAGATAGCACGGGGGGGGGGGTGGAGGGACCCTGGGGTCATCGATGGAGGAGAACGGGCACTGGTGGAGGGATGGGTACTCGAGTATTCTATGACTGTAGCACAGGCAGGAAACTCTGTAACTGCACCCTCACGGTGACTCACTAATTATAAAAAAGAAATATTTTCTCTTTCCACTTTGTAGACCATCAATCTCTTCCTCTGCACACTAAACCCTTGCAATTATTTGCATACTTTTGTCACTTGTTTTGCAACCTATTTACTAGCCTAACACCTTAAGAGTTGTATTTTTTCACACATCACTGTTTATTCTTTTTGTTGCTAAGCTGCATTCCAGTGCACTACAGTAACTCAATATTATTTATCCATTTGCATGTTATCACACATTTTCGGTTTTTTACAGGTTAGGGATATGATGAAAGATTCCACTCTAAACATTTGTATGATATGTTTTGTGGTCCATGTTTTTCCTTCTCTTGAGCAGAATCTATGGTTGAGATTCCTCTGCTACACCCTGTGTACATATCCTCACTGAGGAAGTATATGCATAACATCATAGAAACTAAGACGCTTTCCAACATGCTGGGTCATTTTCTTACCAGTCCTGTCTGAATGTGTTAGCAACTTATCCTTGTCAACACTTGCATCATCAGCCTTTTTAGTTTTTGCCACTTAAATGGATTTAATAGTTATAATTTGCATTTCTTCAAATGGCTGATGGTGTTCAACATCTTTTAAAGCTCAGTGAAATTCTATCTACTGGGAGTTAAAGGCATACAAACAAGTAAAGTGAAGTAGAATATTTAAGGAGTACACGAGGGACAGTTTTTGCCTAGGATAACAACAGCCATGTATTTCTATTTCAAATTTCTACTTCAAATTTTTGTAATTTTGTAAACAAAAAGGGGGAGATGTAGGATGACATTGCTTAATTTTTTCCCTCTTTTCTAAGCTAAGGAGCTTAGCTTGTCACACCTGTCAAGGTGCTCCCATCCCTTTGTTTAGCTATAACCACTTCTCTATTCTCTCTTCTTTAATCAGCTTTTCCCCCCTAATCAGACTGTTAATTTGTAAGGTCAGATTAGGGGGAAAAACTGATTAACTGTTTAGGGAAGAGAGCATAGAGAAGTAGTTACAGATAAACAAAGAAATGGGGTAAGGCTAAAATCCGGGATAAACCGGGATAAACTTCTTGTGGCAAGGGGAGAAAGGACAAAGTAATGTCATCCTACAAATTATCCCCAAGAATTCTGGGATATTCTCTCTCTCTCTCTCTCTCTCTCTCTCTCTCTCTCTCTCTCTCTCTCTCTGTTCCTCTCCCTTTCCCTTTCTCCTCCCACTCCCTCTCCCTCTCCCTTTCCTTGTCTCACATATCTTAAATAATACACATAGACTCTGTTTTTGTTTTTAGGCCACACCCAGCGACGATAAGTGATCACTCCTAGTGGGGCTCAGGGGACCATATGGGTGTTAAATTGAACCCAGGTCAGACATGTGCAAGGCAAGCATATTACCCAGTGTACTAACTCTCCACCCGCTGAACTGACTCTTGAAAAAAACACCTCAGTGTTAGAAGAGAGATCCAGGAAACAGAATACATGAAGGAAACCTGGTGGCAGCTATTAACCAGTGTCATTTTTAACAGTGAGAGAGAGAAAGAGAGAGAGAGAGAGATTATTCACTTAGACTGCACAGCCTGGAAAGTTTGAAAACTATCAATCACCACTATTTATTGAAAGAAAGACTGACGAATAGCTGTGACAGAATTCAAACCACTGAAGGGAAAGAAATGTACTTTTTTTCATATCTCAAAGGATATTAAATAAC
The DNA here is from genome assembly GCF_027595985.1 of Sorex araneus. Classification (NCBI taxonomy): domain Eukaryota; kingdom Metazoa; phylum Chordata; class Mammalia; order Eulipotyphla; family Soricidae; genus Sorex; species Sorex araneus. Next base: position 243,418,653 of record NC_073302.1, read on the forward strand.
AGCCTAATATGTATCATTTCTTTTCTTCCTGAAAACTAGGTTTTTATGCTAGTACCAGAATCTTCTTACCCGCTCTACAAATATATTCCTGAGTAACTGTGTAGCATACGATCTGAAAAATAATATATGGTGTTAGAAACATTTGCTCTTTGAACCTCAGTTATGAACTCCCCCCACCCCTGCCTTTTTTTTAGGATGTGGAATTCTTCTGAAAGTGGATAACCTTTTTCCTAGAGTAGACTTATTTCGAAGTGTGAGTCTTCTGCAAGAGAATGTGAAGTCAGCATCACACAGCTGTGTATAAAATGAGCCTCTATAATTCCACAGAACAGTTGCTTGTCACACATTTGTCCAAATTAGAACTCTGAAAGTCACTGTTTACTTTGGGAACACAATCACTGCCACATTTAATATTACTGCACTGAGAGGGATTTTCCCATGAGCAAAACAACCTAAGTTCGATGAGTTCAATGACCCCCAGGAACTTCAAATTTTCTATTCTAACAGGACCATGATATTCGTAGTTCTAAAGTCTCTCTGATTCTTGGAGGGACATAAAGTATCCTAACGTAACACAACAGTCATTGAGTTTACAAAGAAACCAATGCATGAAAGAATTCGGAATCCAAGTTATTCCAGCATGTTTTAAATAAGCTGAATGTTTAAGCAGGACATTAAACTTTAGTGGAAGAAGTCTGAAGTCTCTTCGTTTCATACCAAAAATTAAGATGCCAATTGTAAACTAAAGATATTTGTGGGGTTGGCCGCTTTCCGCCAAAACTAGATCCCAAGTAGCCCCACACAAATGGCTCCTCCGTTCTTAAGCAACCATGATCCCGGAGGCCCACTAACTACTTTCGGCACCCAGCGGCTTCTTGTAGAAATGCCTCTAGACTGTGAACTAAGCTACGGCCCCATGACACCCCGGGAGGGGAAAGGTTTTTCTCTCTCGGCCTTTTCTTTCGCCCGTAGCATAGCGACCACCATTTTTTAGAACCACTCAACAGAGGTACGAGCTTGCAGTGACGCTACCTCTGGCAGAAATTTCTCTGGACTTAATTACTAAATACCAGAAATCCAAATCAGGCAGCCACTATTGCAGCCTCACGACCTCATGTGCTCTTCATTCTCAGCAATGGAAAACATATTATCAAATGATGCCTTTTTGGCAGGTCAGATTGTTAGGGGAAAATTCCAAATAATAATAGTGAGTTTTCTGTTGAAATATTGAATGTAATCAAAAGTAAAGAGAGATTAAAGTGAAAATCATCAGCCACACAGGTGGGGGGGTAAGGGGTGGGATGGGAGATATACTGGGGTTCTTGGTGGTGGAACACGTGCACTGGTGAAAGGATGGGTGTTTGATCATTGTATGACTGAGACTTAATCATGAAAGCTTTGTAACTTTTCTCATGGTGATTTAATAAATAAATAAATAAAAAGATATTTGTGGGGCAGGGAGTAACAAATGCTGAAAGTCACCATAGCATCAGAGAAAGCACATTGAAGACTGCACAGATGCTCAGGCAACCATGTGCGGAGAAATGGTTCAATCAGCAACCAACAGCAGAGAAGACATAAATCCCAATGGGCTAGACCATATGGTTTAGCACATCCTATAATACACCCCATCTTTAAGTGACACACAATGTTCTTACTTATTTTAAGATAAAAGTATATTTTTCATTCTTTTTTAAAATTAAAGAACTGAGATTTACAATAAACCAATTTCTTTTTAAAAATGCTAATGTGGAGAACATCTTTATAGATGCCATGTGGGGGGGCGAGGGGGAAGAAAAACAGCCATATTCAACTTTGCAACCTTGGAGAATTAAACTTTTCATTTTAATATTTTGTTAACATAGACTGCGACTTACTACTTCTAAAGTCTTCTTTGCTCTGAGAGGAATCATGCATGTGTCCAGATTGTGCAAACAACCAATGAAAGAGTAAATATATTTCTGAAAGTGAAACAGTAAAGGCAGATCATGCCAAAAATTCTGAATGTATGCGTTTTGCAAAACAGGCAATGAAGAGTGTAACTAGGTGTGGAAAATGGCCTTTGGACTAGCAGCTAGTAGCTACTGAAGTCAAAGCATGAGATACCAAGGGCTAGGCCAGCTCTCACTCTCATGTTACCAGACTGCTGATGAATAACACCCATCCACGGGATCTCTTTAAATTTGCCTTTTTGTCAGCAGAGTGGAAGGACAGACAGGGATATGAAAGGAAAGCACAGTTCTATAGAGACCCTGTGCTACATACAAAAATATTTCAGTTCTCTGCGGACCACTGTTAACATGTTTGAAATAAGGAACAGGTAGGGCATTGGTTTTGCATGGGACCAACCTGGGATTGATCCACTGGCATCCCATATGGTCTCCTGGGCAACACGTGGAGTGATTGCTGAGTGCAGAGCCAGGAATAGCCCTGAGCACTGCTGGGTGTGGCCCCCAAATAAAAATAAAATAAAATAAAATGCGAACCAGTTTCTAGATAATAGTTTCTGGTTGGTAAAGGCAGGGGCATACCCTATACATATTTCTAGATAAATAATTATTTTTTAAAAAGCAGTAGGAAAAGTCTCATTTTCATTGGAGACCTCCACATGGGGTGATGTTGTGATGTGAAGCTCTCCCCACATACATCAGGCTAGAAAGCTTCCCCAGTTGTGTAGACCTCACAACAAATGAGTCCTTGGGTGAGGCTGGGATGTGCCTCACCAACTCCCTTTTCTACATGGACAGGCAAGACACCAGTGTAGAAATGGCCACACACATTGAAATTCAGAGCAAGAGAAATCCTTCAACTTTTACTACACAAGCTGCCAGTGGTTAAGAGACACAGAGGGGAAAGGGCATCTGGGGCCTGCCTGGGCCTGGGCCACTGGACACTACTCTCTGGAGACAGAGCTACTCAGAATCACTCAATCCATCATGCCCCACAGACCCCCACAATGTTCCCGCCTAACATCCAGCCACCATTGCTTGTTCTTTGTGAATCACAGAATCATCCCCTCAATGCCACTGAAGAAAGGAAAAATGAAACCATTTGGGTCATTTTCTTATCACTCCTTCTGGAAGAAAGAGCAAAGAAATCACTCAGCATACAGCAGGTGCTGAGAAAGTGCTTGCCATCCCTTTTTGGGGGGAATATATTATGCTTCCTGATCTTTGGACCATGGCCAGAACAATCCACTCACTGTCTGCTGTGCATCTTCTCTCCTCATACCAGTCTAGTCCCTTAATTGCACATTCACACATTCAGTGAGCAGTTGTGGGACACTGATGTGGGGGACTAACTGTGCCTGAAATTCAAAGACACTTTTAATCCCCTCAAGGGACTTCCATGAGCGGACAGGCTGAAAAGACAAAAATTTAACACATGTATATGTATGTGCCATTAGTGGACATGAAGTAGGGCTTAGGAGACAGGAGCTCTTAAGAAATGACACTAGGGGCCTCAGTCAACTGGACTGAGACTGACTTCCATACAGAAATCAACAGTTAATTCTTAAGAGGACAAATGGTCCCAACAGTCCATTTGAATGACCAGGGAGTACCATCATTTAGTTGATTTCCAACTAATAAATAGGTTAATGACCCCACATTAAAAGACCAAACAAAACTTTTTTCTACCAAAATTTAAAGGCCAGAAGACTTCATACAAAAAATTCTGATATGCAACTCGCTTGAAATAAATGACAGTATCTGTGCACCCTGGTTTCATGTTCTTGCAAAGCAATGCCAGTTACACCTGACAAGTATTTGCACCTGCTCTATAGCTGGCCATGGGACCTTCCAGCCTCTCCCACTGAGAGACCTAGATGCTGAGTGCCACCAGTGACTGGACACTTGCTGTTATGTTTCTATGAACCCACATCTACGGTATAGGTGAGAGTGAAAATTCTAGGCAGGCCACAGGTTTCTGTAGGACTGTTCTGGGGCTTTGCGTCACTCATCTCAGCAAGCCCTGTGCTCCATTTCTCGGGCACAGCCCTCACAGCAGGGCTCTCCTCAGGGATCTGATGAGCTGCTCTTCAGGCTTGTCATGGGCTGTTCCTGACGGAGACTCGATGCCAGATTCAACCTCAGTGAGGATAGTTCAGCCTCTCAAACTAAATTAGCAATGTTAAGAGAACACATGCATTTTTCAGACTTGAAAATAGGAACGGCTGTCAGAATAATGAGCATTGCCTATGAATTCTTAAGTTGCTCTTCGTGGAGACTTCACCTTGCATCTAAAACATATATACTTACATGCACAACTTTTCAAATGCCTAACCAAGGACAAAATAGTTTTAAAAAAACAGGATAATTGCTGTAGTAGAGAATAAGAATAAAGAATTAAATCTTTCCAGGGAAGAAATATGAAATAGAAGAAAATTAGTAAAAATAATAGAGTTTATATCCTCTGACCTTTAAAGAAAAATAATAAAGGAAAATTTAATACAGGAAAACTTAATGGGGATTTGGGGTGAACCATGGGAGCACCAGTTTAAAAAAAAAAAAACTTCAGCAATCTACCTTAAATTTTCTACTTTAGTCAGCTACCTACTCAAGCATCCCACACAGGGCATCCAGCCCCAGATCCCTTCTTTTCACGCTACTGTCACTGCATTCAGTCACCAAGCACGAACATGGGGGCATGGCTGCAAAGACCACAGGTATATTAGTTCCTAACCACACTCTCCTAGGTACTCAAGTCAATAATTAGGCCATCCTATTTGTGGGATCTAAAAAAAATTAAGCAAACTATGTGAATAATACCCCAAGTCAATAGAAATATGGTCCAGGAGAAAGCTTGCCACAAAGTGGGAGCGGGAGTGCAGTTAGCAGAGAGAAGGACAACTATGACAGTGATAGTTGGGAATGATCACTCTGAGTGCTGAAAGGAAGTAAAGTGATAGGCATGACACCCTTTTGTAACAGTACTGCAAACCCACAGTGCATAACAGAAAAATAGAAGAGATTTAGGGAGAAGCAAAGTGTCTGCCATAGAAGTAGATTATGGAGGTGGGTAGGGGAGGGGACAAAGAGGGAGGAGGGAAACTGGAGACATTGGTGGCAAGAAATATGCACTGGTGAAAGGATGGGTGTTGGAATTTTGTGTGACTGAAACTCAATCATGAACAACTTTGTAACTGAATGTCTCATGGTAATTAAATTAAATTTTTTAAAATGGGCTATCTCTTTTTTGGCAGGGGGGAAGTGATGATTTTTGTTTTGTTTTTGGGCCACTTCTGGTAATGCTCAGGGGTTACTCCTGGCTCTGCACTCAGGAATTACTCTTGGTGGTGCTCAGGAATATGGGATGCCAGAGATCGAACCTGGGTCAGTCATGTGCAAGTCAAACGCTCTTCCCGCTGTGCTATCTCTCCAACCATTCCTCTCTGGTACCGCTCCCACAATCACTCTATTGGCACACAATGTCACCTGGGCCTTGAAGACACAATCAGAGTTGCCCACTGCTCACCACCACTCTGCTGAGGACCCTTACTTCCCTGAGCTGTCCCCATGGTCCACAACAGTTCCCTCTCCTGAGCTTCCACTATACTCGCATCTTAACATCACAGAGATCTGGGAGCATGTGAGGTGGAGCCTGTCACTGTATTCAGTTTTCCAATGTTTCTGTTCTCTTCCAAGTAAGAGAAACTCCTTATGTTTTCCTTCCAGGGCAGAAGTAAAATTCTTGAACCCATTCATTAAATGAGGTATGCTAATGTGTGCATTAACATATACTAGCTTGTTGCAATGCAAAATCTCAAAAACTCTTCAACATAACTATTAAAGGTTTCTGTTCTTTCTAAATCGAATAAGTTCTAAGAATCACAGGGGCTCACATCCACCAGGCAGATATGCTGCATGTTTCATACTCTCTGCTTCCTTCACAAAAGTGAAATGACAAAAGCCTCAAATATGTAGGAGACAATGAGCTGCCGAGGACCAGAGTGTCTCCAATGCTTGGAACTAGTGTAGAAAAAGAGAGAAGTAGCTCTATTCTTCAGACTTGCATTTAATAGGTTCTAAATCCAGCACAGATTTGACCTTTGCTTTAAATAGATTTTCTTGGAGAGGAGGGAAGAAAACATTGATTCATCTGAGACTCCTGAATGACCTACTGTTCACATTACTTGAAATAAAGTCTGCTTTAAATCAGAATTCTTGAGACACAGAAATAAATATACTGAGAGGTTTCTAATTCTATGCTTTCACCAGCTGATTATTTTCATTCACAACAGTGGATGAACTCGATATGGTCTTTTCAGAAGAAGACCCATGACCACAGAGCTGAGAGCACAGAGGAATCAATCAGATCAATGCCATCCAGGCCCCCTCTGCAGCTGGTCTTATGATCAACACTTGCAACAGAGCAAATAAGAGAAGTATGTGAAATGGAGATGACTTTCCAGAAGTTTGCCACTATGGCCTTAATTTTGCAGCATTTGGTGAATAAGGAAAACCGAGGAGCAGAAATATTTCCAGTAAGATCGAAAAAGGCTGGCGCAGAATCATTCAATAAGAGGATTGTTCCCTCAGTGAACTGGAAACAGACAAGCTTCCCCTCTGCTAAACACAGTCATTAAGATCAAGGTCACAACTTGAAGATCTAATTAGGAGATTAATATAAAATCCTGGTCCTAAACCTCCTTAATCTTTTCTTCAGCAGTTTCCTTTCTTTGCCAGACTTCGGAGTATTTTAACTTCACTTTTGAAGCATCCTCAGAAGACAGCTGGAGAGATAAACACAAATTTAAGCCTATTAGAAATCTGCCTATTGATCTGCTTCTCTTTGGGGAAGAAGGTTGAAAATGTGCTGTGAGTACCACGTAAATAAATGACCTCAGGGCATCAGGCTGGCAAAAATCAAGGCACAATTGTGACTTTAATGAATGGCAAAGTCTGTGGCCAACTAGAAAGGGCCAGTCCCAGCTACAGACACTCAGAGCACTATCCAAACAAAATACTGCTGCAGGCTAAAGCTGACCCACTGGTCACAATTTGCCACCAGAATTAAGCATGATCATAGATGCACATTCAAGAAAGGAATTATTTATATACATTATTTCCCCCAAACTATGAACAACCCTGGCCAGATTTCACAGAAGCCACCATTGGCAGCTATGGGTCAGCTTCTATCAGTTGAGAGGAAAGTGAGGGCAGCTAGACAATTAAGTTGCAAAGACAACACAGTCCTATAAACATTCATTTCAACCTTTCCTAATGGCTAAAAACAAATTTTAGAATTTTACACTGAAACAAGGACTCAATGATTAAAACCACAGATATACACACTCACACACACACACATATGCACACAAAACCCAGTAGGAATAAATTATCCTCTGCCATGTTATCTAAGATTTACCAGAGAAGGAACCAAGTGGCACTCAGAGAGACACGGCTAGCCTTGAGTTTGGGCAGGCATGGCTCTCATTAGCACACAACCAAAATTTCACTTTTGGTGCTACTTAGACCTTTGCAACCACACAGAGACACTTTGCATTTGTGCGCTGTGCATTTCATTCTACCCACCGCTCCTGCAGCAACTTCGACATGTCGTTTGGGCACGTTATTTTATTCTGCTCATGGTCTCTTGCTCTCTCTGTCTCTCAAGTGCTACAGCAAGGGAACGATTTCATGTTTGGCCTTCTGTTTTATGTTTTACATGATTAGAACCTTTGACCACTTACAGTCAGTGACCACAGCCCCTTTCTCTGTATTAATAACATCTTTTAAAAAACCTAAAACAAGTAGGACTGTTAGGAATGAAAGCAAGCCATAAAAATTGCCAGCCAGAAGGAACATGGATTATACTGCAGCCAACTCTGAGCTTCAAACCCCGAGAGAACACAACCTTAGATCTTTGAATTAACTTAGCCATCTACCATGGGGCCAGAGCTTTAATGTTGCTGTAAACCAATCTACACATTTGAATCCTCAGGGCAGGCCTATCAGTGCAAGAACTTTGGGGAAAGTCATCCTGCAGCAGAGAACTGGGTTCACCACTTCTTGGGGTGTAACCCAACGAGCCAAATGACTGCTTTCTGAGGAAAGTGAACTCACAAAATGACTGCTTTCTGAGGAAAGTGAACCAAGAGAGTTCCAGAGGACTCTAGCCTCATCTCTGGCACTGCACCCGTTGGAGAGTAAAGACCCCCACAATGAAAGTGGGTGAAATCACTCTCCCACGAGTTTTCAGAGTTTCAGGACAGATGAAGAGAGCCACAGTCATTTAAAGCAGCAATATCAGGAAGACAACTGCTGAGTGTGAGCCAGGCTGACATATTCTCCCCACTGGGAAGGGGACCAGAGCCCCCATAAAGGACTATGGGAAAGCCCTTAATCCCAATTACCATCTCTCACAACTATAAGGTGTTTGAAGAGGAGTGTGGAAGAAGGATCCAATTAACAACAGGAACCCAGAAGAAATAGTGGAGAGCTAAGAAGAAAGGCTTGAGAGATGGAGCATGGCAAGCTGATACCAACTCTTCACTAAATCCTCTATGAACCACAGTAAAGCCGCACAGCTCCTCTTACTGAACTAGAGTCTCGGTTACAAAGAAAGACAATCACAGCTTTTTTCTTTTTCCTCTCCAAACTCAGCTTTCCATCAAGTATATTCTTATACACAGAGTGAAATGAAGAAAGTAATTTAGTGTGGTTATGTTTCTATTGGACACGTTTTCCTTCCATATATCCGCCAGGGACCAGAGTGTTCCTCTGGCCTGGACCCTAGTCAAGTGCGATCTGTGCTGCAGAGACTCACCCTTCTATCAGCTGGAGGGTGAGCCAGACCACACCCCAAGTCAGTGGCCCAAGTGTTCTTCTGTTCCCTTCTATTTTCAGAGGTGCATGAGAAAAGGGGCAACCAAAAGTTCCGTCTCCTTTTCCTTTCTTTCTTTCTTTTTTTTTTTTTTTTGGTCAGTATTTTAGATCACTGGCTTCACATGTCTTCAGCAAATAAATCATTACTGAGCTGTTCTCAGTCTGCTTTGTTTTGGTAAGGGGTTGGAGGGAGGTAAGAAGAGAAGAAATCAAAAAATATTGATATCCAAGAAGACAGAGCAAACCTGGCCACAAGTTCACACTGGCATTATTTCTTCTCCTCCACCAGGAGCAAAGAGCCAATCCCGGAACTGTTAGAAGCTGCAAGAGTAGCTCCCTGCTCACTTAACGTCCCAGGCAGACTCAACAAGACAGAGCACTTTTCCAAGCCCTTAGTGGTGAGCACCAAAGGAAAACACACAGGCCTTGCTGCTACCAGCCTTATGCACCTGACAACCTCTCAAAGAATTATGATGTGAAAATACTAAAGTAAACACTAAGTGAGGGGTACTGAAACATTTCATTCTGCAGCTAACAGGGGACTCTTCTGAAGCATTAGCACTAATCCCAATTTCTTATTCCAATGCAGAAGCCTAGGATAACAATTGAAAGCCACTTGTTCTCATCAGACCTGACTTGCCATGGGAGACACAGAGTCATGGGAGACAAAAGCACTGAGCTTGCAGGCTTTTGCTACCCACAGATCCTCAAAATTAGCAAATCTTCTTGGGCTCAGTCCTTTGTCTTTTTTTCTAAATATCTGTCCACCCTCCGGACCCTTTTTTCCAGAAAATCAGCATAGAATTCTCTTTTCCTGAGGCTCTTACTGGAAAGAACCAGCTGTAAATTATATCCTTCTCTTGGTGGGGTGTAGGAATGCCCAGGCACATTGGTTGTTTACATTTGCTACAACAGTCTAGGCAAAGTGGCTGGCACACAGGACTCTGATCTTTTTTTTTTAACTGAATTACCATGAATTACAAATTTACAAGGTTACTCATGATTGAATTCCAGGTGTACAATGTTCCAGCACCAATCCCTTCATTCAACCACTCTCATTCACTGCTGGTGGAAATTTCAACTGATCTAGCCTTTTTGGAAAATAGTCTGATCATTCCTCAAAAAAACTAGCACTTCATTGAGCTTCCTCGTGATGCAGGAATTCTACTTCTTGGATTGTACCCCACGGTCCCAAAAACACAATGAAAAAAAAACATCTACACTCCGACATTGATTCCAGCACTATTCACAGTACTGAGTATCTGGGTCTCATTTAGCTGACAGAGTCTGTGTTATAAGACCTCTGAAAGAAACCAGACAGGAAAGAAACCAGCCTGGATTGCGCAGATGAGTCGAATCATGAAGCTGCTTCACAATGATGGCTTAAGTCCCTCATGACACTTTCAAAGAAGCAGGCAGAGAGCATTATGATGCTATGACCAGGTTTCTCCAGAGACTCCTGTTGCACTCCAGATTGTGAGCACTGCTGGAGGGCTCACATCAGCGTGGACCCCAGCCCTTCCTCTTCCTAATCTTTTGCCACTGTTCTTTAGGGATGCTGAACTGCTCACAACAAATTAAAACTATGCTCATGGTGGTCAGACCATGAGTCTAAGCTCAATGTGTTAGCAGCACCACATTCTTCATCCAAAGCCTATAGGGAGAATCCTTCCCAGTCCCTCCTGTGTTTCTGGTGGGTAGTTAAGGGGAAAAAGTGGGGAGCTGGGGGGGATGGGAAGGGGAGGGCTGGGCATATTTTTGGTTCTGGCACTGCACTCTCTGCTGCCATGTCCCCTATATGCATGGCACCTCTTCCCTTTTCATAGGGACAGTGGCTGCTGCACTGAAGGACCCCCTCCGCAGCATAAGGTCATCTTAATTAACTGCATCAGCAATGACCCTATTACCAAAGGAGATGGCATTCTAAGATACCAGGGGCGAGGGGGTAGGACTTTAAGAAATACATTCAAGCAGTGACAGCCATGGAAGCTGGACCAATCAGACAAGAGAAACTCAACATCAGAGTGCCCTTTCAGTTTTTGTCTCACTCGTGGTTTGGGCCACCCTTTCAACACTGTCTACCTTGCTTTCAAAGTGCGTTTTACTCTCGGAGTCACTGATGACTTTCTCTCAGATCTTTCTCTGCTTGACCTGCTTATCAAAACACTCTGGCCTTCCCAGACACAGATGCTATCCGAACCCCCTTGACCTTCTGTTATTTCTACTAGCCCTGATCCACAATCTCTTTTCTCAGCTCACATTCTCAATCTACAGAGAGTCAAGGAAGAAAGACCCTAATCACATCAACTTGTCTCATTTAACATCACTTGACCCAGAACTGGCCCCGGGCAGTGACCCTGACAGCTCTACCAAGATCTTCCTTCACAATGACCACCTTAGTTTCAGAGCACTCATTCATCCTAAAGAAAAATGGACAACACTTACCGTGCAACATTACATAAGATTAATATAATCTTTCATCCAAGAATGAAAAATATGTCTGGAATATGAGCAAAGAATGAAACACTGGTGTCATCACTCAGACCTGGAGATGTTGTATGAGAGGAACACCAAAGCAAAGGTATTCATATTCTCTCTGCCAAAATGTGGCCTTTTTGTCTTCTTCCAGTGTCACACTTCCACTACGGTGATGGCTGGATTCTAACCGCTCCAACACTGTTTTTGTTGGTTGGCATCTAATCTCAGACTCATGTTTTCCTTCACAACTGGATTTCTCTTCTTGCCCTTTTTTAAAAAAAGGATGTTACAGAGGTGCCTGAATCTGCTAAGCTCGATATAAAAACCTTGACTTTTCAAGTTTAATATAAAATAAGTATAGTCACCTTGACTCCAGTCTTTCTGTGATCCCCTCTTAATTTACCACTGCAGAGAGTCTACAGTCACTCAAACTCTTGATCACAGCATTTTTCACAGCCCTCCCTTTTTAATGCCCCTGGATTCAAAGTGTGAATCCAAACTGGATTCAAAGTGTGACCCTAAAAGCTCTTCTAGAACACTTTCCATCTATTAGCTATCTATCCCCCTTTAATCTAGCATAGAGTCACATTCTTGTTAATTCATTTTTGATTATAACAAAGACATCTTCAGCCAAATTAACTTCTCTCCCAAATCCATTTTAATTTTTCCTTCGGCGATACAATTACAAATAACTTGAATTTTACAGTTTATAAGACATTTCACAGACATAATTTGCCATCGCCAAAAATCTCATAGTGTGAGGTACAGTAAGAATTACTCCCCTCACTGATGAAGAGGAAACTGTCTCAAAGGTAAGCAACTTGCCCCAAATCAGAGCAGTGGCAGAGAAACAATTCAATATCAGGTTTGATTTCAAATGCAAAATTCCACAGCCACCCTACTACCAGGGAACATTTCTGATTCCAGGAAACTGCATGAAACACACCCAAGAGACATCTTCAAGAGAAGGCATCTAGCCCTCTCCTCAACTCAGTCCCCCAACCTTGCCCTCATATTCCAGAAGGACCCCAGCATAGGGGCTGCTCTCAGACTGAAGCCAGCACAAGAGGCAAGGGCCAGAGCTGAACCAGCAATGTTTATTTTGGCCCCCTGCATCCAGGTAATTCAATAAACTCAGTAACTCCCCGGTGGGTCTTTTTAATTCCATAAACTCAGCAATATTCCTGGCCACATCCTCCCCTTCCTGCCAGCCAAGTCACTGAGTACACCTCTACATTTCTCCCATTCCCCTTCATTCATTGTTGCAACTGCCAGCATATATGGAAGTGTGAGTAGCCCCACACTCCACAACTACTCCACTGGCTGGGCCCAGTTGTCCTCACGACACTAACAAATGTGAAAGAACCTCCATGTATCAGCAAGTGCTTTGTTGGTGAAGGGACACAAGTTGAGGGCCCTGCTCCTGCAAGCACAAATGACCAGTGCTTTCATTATCCTGTGCTCTGCATCCTACAGAACTTAACAATTGCCAAATCTTTTGTTCATCTTAAACCTCTTAAACTCCTACACTCTTGCCATCACTCAACTCTGTCTTTCTCTAAAGATAAGCCATATACCCTTCAACATTTCTGCCTCTCCTGCTTTCCTTTCCTCACTTTCACATCATTTTTTCAATAATCTGTAAAGTTCTGATTCCTCCATCATTGTCACTCTTATGTCTAAAGTCCACACTGAACATTAACATTTTCCCACTTTTTACAATGACTAAATCAACTCATGTTATTTTTTAAGGGATATTGATTAAAGATAGTTAAATTCAAACATATACAGAAGACTATAAGAAGACAATTTCCTATTCAAAACCCTAACAGAAAACACAAGTCATCTGTCATTCTCTTGCTGCCCTCCATTTATTTCATACTTCCACAGACCAAAATATTCTACTATCCTAACTAATATTCACATTTACAATAGAATCTTCTTCTCCCACTTGTTGTCTGTTGGAGCACTATACAAACTTCAAAACAAGTATCAAATGTCTCTTCTTCTATAAAATCTCCCATGTGCTATATAACATTAATTTTCTTGACCACTTTCTAATAAATTATGTTCAGTCTTTACAAGTAGCAAGACTTCAGGAAGTTCAGAAGCTAGGGTAAATAGTTTAAAGCCTTAGCCAGAAAGTAAGTGTTAGGGGCATTAGACTAGCATTTTATAATAGAATTTTCTGCGATGACGGACATTTCCTTCTGTGTGATCCACATGGGACTGCGGAGCGCCTGAAATATGATCACTGTAACTAAGGCACTACATGATCCAGGGATTCTACTTTTTGACATCTACCCACAAAACACAAACACATTAATTCAAAACACAGTATATGTATGCATACCTAGTACAATGGCCAGAATATGACAACAGACCAAATGTCCAATGACAGATGAATGGATAAAGACATTGTGACATACATAGACAATGGAATTATATGCAGCTGTAAGAAAGATAAAAATCACACAGTTCACTGCAATGTGGATGAAACTGGAAATATTATGTTAAGCAAAATAAGTCAGAGGGAAAAGGACAAATACTAGATGATCTTACTCATCACTAGAATGGAGATAAAACAAGGGAATGAGCCAGTACTGAACAATAACAAATCCTGGACCTTGAATTAAAAGCAGTAGAGGGAAAGGTGTAGATAATGAAGATGAGACCATAGGTAATATAGAGACCATGGTAGAGGGTCATGGGCACTTTGGTGATGATCAGAACAGTAACTTTGTACATCAATACCATAAACTTTAACATTATTATAACTATACCACCGAAATGATAATACATTTTTAAAACTCTACTTCAATAGCCATATTTGGCTTGATGTAAACAAAGTAGGCAAAAGAGAGATAGACTAGTAGATGCCTTGATAGAAAAGCTTTTGAAATAAAGAGTGAGATGCAGTAAGATGGAAGACAATTTCATGGGCAAGTAGTTTGGGGCATACTTTTGCATTTGCATTCATGGAGCCATCAGGGAAGATTTCCTTTCTCTAAGAAGGAAAAGAAAGAGATGTCTCTGTTTTCACCAAGGCACTGGAAAAGAAACAAAAGAGAGTTGGGACTTTCCTAAATCTCTTCAAAAACAAAGAGGCAGACAACAGAATATAAAACTTTTTTGTTTGGAACTCTCAACTCTACCATTTTGATGGACTCCTATATGTTCATAGCTTTGCCAAGTCAAACACGAATACAACTACTTTCTAGAAATAGTTTATGAAACCAAAAAATGGGCAAAGAACATGTAGATATTTTTCCAAAGAAGACATGCAGATGGCCAAGAGGTACATAAAAAAAGGCATACAGCATCACTAATCAACGCATGCATACCAAATCAATACTGTGTACCCACCCAACAGTTAAAAAGAGACAACAGTAAATAAGAGATTTTTTAAATCTCTTATTTAAAAGTGTCTGGGGACTCTGGAGAAAAGAGCATTGTGGGTGAAATACAAATTGGTGCTGCCACTATGGAAAACACTTTGGATGTTCCTCATAAAGGTAAAAGTTGAATCACAGAATGACCCATAAGTTTCACTTCTGTTTAGCTAAAGAAAATAAAAACATGAATATACCCTATGTTTACTGTAGCACTATTTATAATAGCCCAGACATGGAAGCAGCCTAATGTCCAGTGATAACAAAGGGATGAATAAACTGTGGTGATAGGTAGATAGATATACAGATAGATATATAAATACAGGCATATGCCATATACATGCTTTCATAAACATATATTCCACACAAGTAATTATAAATATATAATATTAAGCCACAGAAAAGAAAACGTCACCATTTGTAACAATGGGAATATACCTGAGGACATTATACTAAGTGAAAGAAGTCAGAGAAAGATAATACTGCACGATCTCACATAATCATGAAATCTAAAAGGAAAAAAAGACAAAACCACCAAGCTCGGATACAAAGAATAGGTTGGTGGTGGCCAGTGGGATGAATTTATGTCCTGATTACACAATATTCAGCATAGTAGTTAGCAGTACTGGGTTGTATATTCAGAAGTTGTTAAGAGTTTTCATCATAAGAAAAAATTTAGTAAATATGAGGTAACAGGTAAGAACTAGATTTTTTTTTTGCTGATTTTATATCACACACAAATAGGAATATGATGATGATTTCTAACAAAAAAAATTTTTTTTGTTTTGGGGCTATACCCAACTCTGTTCAGGGCTTACTCCTGGCTCTGTGCTCAAGTACTGTTATAGGTGGGCTTGGGGAACTACATGGGGTGCCGAGGACCGAACATAGGTCAGAAGCATGCAAAGTAAGCACCTTACCCCTGTACTAGAGCTCCACCCCTAATAAAACATTTAGTTTAAACTTTTAGCACGCAAAACCTCTGTCCACGATGGCAATATACATCCCACCAGAGCCAGGACAACACTTTCAATATCCTTCTAAACACCCTTACTCTTGGTGACGGGGTGCACTAAGCAGACCTAAGAGTAGTAGTTACTGCCCTACCTTCCCAGTACCTATTAAAAAATATATGCTTTTAATTTAGTGCTTTATAAAAGCAAGGTTTCATACTGATACATACCATTCAGTCCTCATAGTACACTACCCCTACCCAAAGTTTTGAAGTTACAATTAACTTTCTCTTTAAACTCTGGGTTGCAAAAAATAAAATTAAAAAAAATAAAAATAAAATTTAAAAAAATAAAATTAAAAATGTCCCAATTGTTTACTCAAGCTGACAACTTAGAGAAATCCCCCTACACACACACACACACACACACACACACACACACACACACACACACACACACAATGCTACTGTCAATGCCAAGAGTACAAGCATTGATTTGTTTATTTTGTAGACCTCAAAAACAAACAAAATACCTTTCCTCTCATCAGAAACAAAATACCCAGGTCTTCTAAATGTGTAAATGTGATATTTTGACAACATTTTCCTCTTATGATGAAACTAGCTAGCATTCTATCAAAATCAAACAAAATACTGAGAAAAGGTTATGTCATCACATTTCCCAAAATATTTATTTTAAAAAAAACCTACATGATAAAATACATAATTTTTATACAATCGTAAGTGTCTGAAAACAACTGGAGGCATTTCTCAAGCTAGCACTCTGCACCTGGCCTGCTATGATTCTGTCTGTCCCGTTCTACAACTCTTCTATCGACTAGGCTTAATTTCAACAGTATGGATGTCATGGATGTGTAAACACAGGATGCCCTCTAGGAAGAAGGAATGCTAGACATTTTTAAGCATTTAAAGATTGACAACTGCAAAGCAATGGCCTGAGAGAAATTAAACATGGTTCTTGCTTAGCCACCTGGCATCACATATCACACAACGCAAACCCCAAAGACAAAGCCAACACGACAAACCAGTGCATTGCTGCCATTCCAAGAATTCTGTCCTCGGAGGATCTATCACCTCCAGGAGACCATGTTTCCTTCGTATATTCATCTTGTTTGTAAAATCTGGATATTAACACACAGAGAAGTGCATTAAAAGAAATATCAGAATTTAGTGTTTTTGTTGTACTCCATTTTCATTTATTTTCATGAGTTTATGTTCTGTTTTGTCTTTTGGTGTGGGGGGTTGTTTGTTTGGGGTAGGGAAGTCTCACATGCAATCTTCAGGGACCTGTGGTTCAAACCCAGTAATACCTAGCCACTTGAACTGGAAGTTTTATGATTAGGTCATGTGATACTGGGGAACTCAAAGGCCATGCAAATGGTTCTTAAGTACCTCCATGAAATTTTCATTTCCTTTATATTTCCTCATTGACCCTACAGTTATTAGCATGCTGTTATGTCTTCATATGTTATATTTTTTCCCCAAGATTTCTTTTATGGTTGGTTTCTAGTATAACTTCACTGTGATCTGAAAAGACACTTGGGATGACTTCGGTACAACAACTTTATGAGGTGTCCCAAAAGGTAGCCTATCTTCCAGTTGCACTAAATAAGATGAATTCATATTTGGGAGTTAAAAAGTCCCCTAAGTGTCCCCAGCTCCTCCAGCTCCTCACTGATGGCTGTTGTCCCCATGTAGGTTTTCTATCAGATTGATCTGTCTATTATGAAATTGGGATATTGTCACTGTTATTATCACTGTCAGTCTGTTAATCACTACTCTTTAGATTCTGATGTATCTTAACTGGGACTTCAGATGTTTCATTAACTATTAGTCCCCTTGCTATACTGGCCCCTTAATCATTAATGTTTGTTCCTACCAAACCAGTATTTTTATTTTTAGTTTACCATGAGGCTTGCATCTAAGATCCCAGGTTTTTTATTTTCATTGAAAACAAGAAAATTTTTACTTTGTTTTAAGATTTTCTCTCCCGTTTTTTGGCTTCTTGGGTCACACCTAGTGACGCTCAGGGTTACTCCTGGCTCTGCACTCAGGAATTACTCCTGGTGGTGGTTGGAGAACCATATGGGATGCCAAGGATCAAACCTGAATCAGCAGTGTACAAGGCAAAGGTTCTACTCACTGTACTATCACTCTGATCCCTCCTATATTTTTTAAGAAAAATATGTTGATACTTCCAAGCAGGAACATAGGTCTTATTTTCCTTTTTTTTTTTTTTTTGGAGGGGGGGTGCTCCATACCCAGTGGTGCTAAGGATCAAACCAGGGGATCCAACCACATGGAAGGCAAGTTCCTTACCTTACCTGGTATACTACTGCTCCAACCTTTTATAGAAGATACTTTTTTAGAAGATCTTGCTGAACCATGTTACAGATGACAAATTCCTGAAAATATTTTTATTACTCCTTCAATTTTGAGTGATAACCTCTGAGAGAATAATCTTGGTTCTAAAACTTTTCTAGTCAGTTTTTAATGAGTATGCCCTTCCATTTTTGGCCTATAGAATTTCGAGGAAAACTATACTTATAGGCTCAAGGATTTTCCCTTTTCAAAAGATTTCCCTTTCCAAAAGGCCATTTGCTTTTCTCTGGCAATGCTTTGGTTCCTCTCTTTATCTTTGTTTTTTGTCATTTCAATTATGTGTCTTAGTCTGCGTCTGTTTGGGTTCATTTTATTTGGAACTCTTAGAAGCCATGTCTGGACCAAAGATAGTGGCAACAATAACCAGTTGAAGTAGTACTCTAGGTCTTGATGAAGAGACAGCTTTTGGGGGCATACAATGAACCCTTGATAGGAATTTCAGAAAGTGCCATGACAAGAATGGAATTGTTCACAATAAAGTAAATTGTTTACAAAGGAACAAAGATCCAGTGAACTCTCTGGGTTAAAAAGTAGTAGCAGAAGTCAGACTTAAATTCAGGCAGTGTGTTGGAGCCAGAAAAATAGTACAGCAAGTAAGATGCTTACCTTGCATCAGACAATCTGAGTTCAATCTCCAGCACCTACTATGGTCCCCTGAGCCCCACCAGAAGTGATTGCTGAGTTCAGAGCTGGGGTAAAACCTGAGTATTGCCTGAATATAGCCCAAAACACCAAAATGTGTGCTGAAAGTAGACTGTAGACCAAACAAGATAGCCACTTAATACCTGAATTGCAAACCAAATACCCCAAGGGGAGGGAGGGAGAGAGAGAGAGAGAGAGAGAGAGAGAGAGAGAGAGAGAATGTGAGAGAATGTGCCTGCCAGAGGCGGGGTGGGGATGGGGAGATGGGGGGTTGGAGAGACACTGGGAATATTGGTGGTGGAGAATGGGCACTGGTGGAAGGATGGGAACTCGATCATTGTATGACTGAAATGTAAACATGGAAGTTTGTAAGTTTGTAACTATAGACTTTGATTCATTAAAAAAAAATTAAAAAAAAGACAAAGCCCAAAAACAGCACAACCAAATGCAGGCAATTTGAGTTCAGAATTTCTCCCTCCCTCCCTCTTCCTTTCTTCCTTCCTCCCTCTCTCCCTCCCTCCCTCCCTCCCTCCCTCCCTCCCTCCCTTCCTTCCTTCCTTCCTTCCTTCCTCCCTCTCTCCCTCCCTCCCTCTGTCCTTTCTTCCCTCCCTCCCTCCCTCCCTCCCTCTGTCCTTCCTTCCCTCCTTCCTTCCCTCCTTCCCTTCAGTCCTTCCCTCCCTTCTTCTCTCCCTCCTACCCTCCCTCCCTCCTTCCTGCCCTCCCTCCCGCCCTGACTCCTTCCTTCCTTATCTTTCTTTCCTTCTTTCTTTTAGGTTGGGGGTAGGGCACATAGAACAGAGTTCAGGATCTACTCTGAGTTAAGTGCTCTGGAGTCACTGTTTGCAGTACTCAGGGGACCATGCAGCATGGGGAAGCAGGGAGAGGGTCAAATCCAGGCATTATTCATGCAAATCAGTTGCTCCAGCCTGTTGAGCTATCTCTCCAGCCCATTCACTCAAAATTCTTGCAAGCATTAATATCCTACACTGCCTCAAGTGTTCTGGGAAACAAAAATGTTCAAAGCACATAATTCTTATTTCCACTGGTGCTTTTCATTTGTTTAAATAAATGATTTCATAGCTATGCACAACCATTTCAATAAACATCTGACCCTTTCTTCTCATTTTAAAATATGATGCCTTGTTTTAAAATATGGTGCCTTTTTTAAAAGACATGATGCCTTGTTTTAAAGGGAAATTCTAAAATATACCTTCAACTAACAAAATATTTATGCATTACTCACCCAAAATGTGCTTAATGACATGTCAATGGCTTTGGGCATATTAGAAACTGGAGCTATAAGTAGGAGCCACCGTTCATCATATAGATGTCAGCTCTCACATCCTTCCCATTGTGTTTGCCACAGGGTAGCATCTCCAGAGCAATACAAATGGATCTAACACTGCTAAGTTCCTCATAATTTTTCTTCAACCAACTGTCATTTCAGTATTAACGGTGATGTCACAAGCTAATGAGCAAGAGAGAAACATAAACCTTAAATACTCAATAAATAATAAACTCAGAAACAAAACTTGCCCAAACATCACCGAATTAGGCCCTGGAGATCCCTGAGCACTTCCAGGGAAGCCTCTTTAATCCGGACATCACAGAGCATGAACAAATGAAATCCTCTGGCCACAGCATTTGAACAAATGCTCTGGCTGGCCAAGAACTATAAGGAGTGTCTCCTGAAGTCCCCCAGCATCATTTTGGAGGCCCCTTGGAAGGGGAAAAAAAGAAACAAACAAACTTCTTTATCTCTCCAAAACAAGGTCCAAAGGCCTGCCAATAGACCTTGAACAAAACAAATAATGAATAACACACCAATAAATAAAGATACAAAGTAAAAAATATGAAATAATGTTAGTTCATGAATTCTCTGTAGCTCATATATATATATATATACATATGTGTATATATGTGTGTGTATGTATGTATATATATATGCACTCCATGCAAGCAGCCCAAGGCAGTAGCAGATTTTTCTAGAAACGGAAGAGTAGGGAAATAAATGGATCCTATGATCTATATCTTATAGGTAAGGGCAAGCTATTTTCTTATGTCAGAGAACCAATGTATCTTAATGGTATTGAACTCCAAGAAACTCACATTCCAGCATAGGAATGCAAACACCATTCATACATAGAAAGTTAAGCCTGTTTCTCTCATATTCACTGTGTGTGCTTTTACACAAAAATAGTTATTACTGCAGACTTCCTGTTAACATTCATTTAAATGATGTTATCAACTCTTACAGTAGCTATGAGAAAAGATACTGACTTGAAAAATAACCAGCACATGGTAAGATCTTAAAAAGATCCTATTATCTGCTCATTCTCCGCTGGCCTGCCAGTGCGGCCATGGAGGTCTACATCCCGTCCTTTCACTACGAGGAGAGCAACCTGGAGTGCAGATACATGGTGTTTTAAGATAGAAGTGCTAATGAATGGGAGAAAACATTTTGTGGAAAGAAGATACAGCAAATTCCATGCCTTGCACAAAAAGCTTAAGAAATGTATAAAAAACCCAGAAATGCCTTCTAAGCATGTTAGAAACTGGATCCCCAAGGTGTTAGAACAACACATATAAGGTCTGGAAACATATTTGCAGGTGTCATTTTAGAAAATGAGGAACTTTCGAAGCTGTTTCTTGATTTCCTAAATGTACAACACTTGCCCTCTCTCCCAAAGGCAGAGAGTTGCGGACCTTTTGATGAGATGAAATCTGAAGAGTCAAGCAAACTGTCCCACTAGCCAGTGATGCTGCTCCTCAGGGACCCATACCTCTTGCCTGCTCCTGCGATTTTCCCAATGTGGTTATTGAAGGAGTTCTGCATAGGATATTTAACCCTCACCTACAGCCCAGTCAGTGATGGATGTTTCCTGAAAATGCTGGCACCAAAGAAGGTATCCTGGAAACTCACAGATAACTGCGGAAAAGGACCTAACCGGCAATTAAGTGATACTGACTTATTAAGGCATATTTTTAAATTCATGGCATTTAAGCATCAATGTCCAGTGGAGTTGCACATCACCCAGGGTTCACGTCTGATGTCACCACATAAGATTAAAAGGAAATGAAGCGGATCATTTCAAATAGTGCCACATTGGAAATCTGCCTGTCCACAATCAACTGTTATTTTATTGTTGGAGGAAGTTAATGTCGCCAGTTAAAGACCAACTGAAGTTGTTGGATCAGTTAAGGGATCATTTAATACAAAGCAGAAGCAAAAACATACCTTTAAACACTAGAATCACACCTCTCCCTGTAAGAGACTTGGTCTTGAAGAGGCAAATGTGAGCTGGCAGTGCCCAACAGCACCCAAAGGACACTTGTCTGGCTTGATTCAAGTGCATCCATTGAATGAGGGGATGTTGCCATGGGATTTCCTGTTACTTCCTTACTGTTCCACTGACCTCACATTGAAATACAGAAATGTGTTTATGACATAACTCTACAAGGCATCATATGGATGTTCATAGAGTAAAAGATAAAAGCTTAGGTACCAGTTCTACGTATGTGCTGAGTTTGGGCATTTTATTGAGCACAAATTAATGGCTACCCTATTTATAGTTATTTGTTTTAATAAGCTTTTGTATGGGAGAAAATATTTAGAATCAAAACCAATAACTGAATCTTAGTTGTTTTTTTTTATTAGTGAATCACCGTGAGACAAAGTTACAGACTTACAGGTTTTTATGCTTACATTTCAGTCATACAATGATCAAGTGCCCATCCCTCCACCAATGCCCATTTTCCACCACCAATGGTCCCCGCATCCCTCCTACCACCCCCACCCTGTCCCCCTCACCCCACCTGTCTCTTTGGCAAGGCATTTCCATTTGCTTGCTCTCTTTTTTGGGGTGTTGTGGTTTGCTACAGAGGTATTAAGTAGGTATCCTGTTCGGTCTATAGTCTATTTTCAGCCTGTATCTCCCGTCCCTAGTGGGCCCACCTAGCACCCTTTGTTTGGTGATCCCTTCTCTATCAGAGCTGCTTCTTCACCTAGCATGTGAGGTCAGCTTCCAAGCTGTGGAGTGCTCCTCTGAATCTTAGTTTTGATTAGCATCTAAATTAGATTTTAAACCTGCTACAACTTTCTAAGTTCCATTTAGAATAGGTGTATTACTTGACATTGAAAATAAGAACTAATGAATCATGTGTCATGAACCAAGAACTAATGAACAGTAAAGTGTTGAAGATTTTTTTAAATGTTGTTATTAGCATTTTGAGTTAAATAAAAAGAAGGAATAAGAAGTAAAAAAATCTTATTATTATAATGATGTCAATATCAATTTGAAAAATATATAACAAATATATATGCCTATTTTCTGGGTCAAACACTTTATGTGTTAAGAAGTATATATAGCTCCCTATAGTGCAAGCTTACCACTTTCACCTGATAATATGCTAAAGGAACTTTTTCTTTAAGGTTTCCACAATTCAATTATCATCGCACATTTTTTACATATCCATATAGACTAATTCAAACACTTGCATTTTCAAATACAGTGCTCATTAACCTATTATAGTAAGTGTGAGGGCTTATACTAAGTGTTGAAGGTGCAAAAGTCCAAAAGATTACTGAAGAAGCCCTGCTCTCTGAATGATATGAACAATTTCAAGATATTTGATTTGGCTTTTTGCTTATTATTTAACTAAATCTCTTTTTTCCTACAATGTTTTCTACAATCTGACAATTTACTATCTTGAGTTCATCTGGAATATCTTTTTTAAGCTCTTTTATTTTAAGTTTATAGTATCAAATCAAAATTCTTGGCTCCAAGTTGCTAGTTCTCTACACCAGCATCATTCATGAAGAGTCTTTCTACCTCACTAAAGACTATAGCTTGCTATTAAAGTGATCTGACTTGCTAACTCCCTTCAACTGCTCTTTCGGCTTCTATTATTTTATACGAGCTTCAGAATCACACTGTATCAGGTACTAGTGGTTTAAAATGAGTACTAATAGGTGATAAATTAAACCTTCTTCTAAAACCTGTTGGTATAAACTATAGGACCAAATTTCTCACAATGTTTATTATGAGATGAATGAATTTGTATCATCACAGAATTATGCCATGAAGATGCCATGTGTTTTACTTTAAAGAAAAAAATCTCTAAACTGATGAGGCAAACATAATATCAATGAAAACAACATAAAAAGTCTCCCATTCCACTTAAATTTAGAAAGTAAGGAACGGGCTATGGACATAGCACAAAAGTTACAGCCAACGTAGTATCACTGGATATAGCTCAGAGGTCTGAGCTCTACCAGGCATTACCTTAGTGAACCTGAGCACTACTTGGAGTGAGCAAAGTGGTCCTTGCCACCACTGTACCCAACTGGCACTTCAGCATCCTCAGTACCTGGCAATGAACCATTCAACCTGGTTAGCAGAGAACAACAGAGATTGGTCCCCAGATTCACTGAAGGGACCTGGGAGGATACCCCCACCAATAAAATGAAAGAAGGGGGTACACTGTAGTGGGATTTTATAACTCTACGTTTAGAAGTGGCCTTAAAGGATCTGACAGGAAAAAAGATCATGAGTTCCTTCCTGCCTGCATTCTGTTACAAAACAACTGGCTTCAACTTGTTCTAGTTCATTAAAAATAAAAGGGTAAAAAAGAACGGCTAATAGCGAATTCAGGAGGGTAGCTTGGCTCAGTAATTTAATTTGAAATGTAATAACATGCTTATTAAAAATGGAAGGTCACTCTTCCAAAAATTTCCCTAAAGGCACAGCTGCCAAATTGACTTCTGATCTAGTCTTTACAACGTTATTAATTCAATGACATAATAAAGTTGGCAAGGAAATGGCTTCATGTTTGCCTCACAAAAGGAGATAGACAGCAGTGCCCCAGAGAACACCTTGCATCTTCCCCCAAAAAAGTGACTTAAAAAATGAAAGTCAGCTTATGGTTTTTTCTTTGGAAACTGTTCTAATAAAGGATGTAAAATGCTTTCCTTGTGCTTTAGGGAAAAGCTTTCCAAACTGGAGTCTGCACTTCAACTCTCTCTACTTTGCTCTAAATTCAGCCATTGGCAGCAAAATATTCTACAGCCAGTCTCATTGAGGATCTCTCCCAGGGCAAGGCTCTAGGATGTGGTCAGTCTGGACCAACGGCAGAGAATCCTTGACTGTTCCCCACAGCTCTGAGAGGTGACTGCCGAAAGGCACCTGGCATGGAAATCAGCCTCCAAAACATGATTTGGCAGAAAACTCTAATTAAATGAAACTTGACCACAAAATGCTTGCTGATGTTAACTTGTCTAAAGTTCCAGACTTACTGCAGGTTGAAACCTGCTCTGATCATAATCAGTATCATCTATTGCTTTTTGAAAGAACTTTCTGTAACTAGGTTTCAAAGGGTCATCTGCAATCAAATCACACAGCATCTGCAAGCGTGCTCACAGAGGCTTTCCCATACATTGAAGGGGAACACAAGTACAATCTTTAAAGCAAGATGATGTGTGGAATGGCTTCTACTGAAATGATCTGGGGGGTCAGAGTGATAAGACAGCCAGTCAGTAGGGCACTTGCCTTGCCTGCAGCCAACCTGAGTTCATCCCCAGTATCTTGTATGGTCCCCTGATCTCTACCAGGAGTAATTCCTGAGAGCAGACCCAGAAGTTACCCCTGAACATCATTAGGTGTGACTCCCCATAAAAAAACCCAGTGGACAAAAGATTTTTACTTTAGTCTTCCTTAGTAATCTTTCCTCTTAAGGCAGATATATCCTCTGCCTTCAATGGCTATCAAGCCCCCTTCCCCCTAAAATGTAAAGAACTAGCTAATAATATCATCCTAATGATGGCATACATATTCACACCCTTTACCCACAGGTTCCTGAGAAATGGGCTGCAATAGAACCATATTGGGTTATAGGCCCATGACACCATGAAGCCAACATGCTAGAAGGTGCTGCTGTGGGCCTTCAGGAAAAGTGCAGTACAACCTTGTTAGAAATGTGACTTCTATTAAACTTAACAATTCTTACCAATTTTTAAGTAACAATATAGAGACATCTTCAAGAAAAACCAAGCATTGGTTGAGGTGATCAACTCTTCCTCACTGTGAAGACATGCACACCAATACCAGTCCATCAAGTGCCAAGCCATCCAATACATTCAAATGTCTCTATTATGCACAGAATTTCCCTGAATTTAAGATTCTAAGGCATGAAATGGAACTTCTTTAGAAGATAACACTGTTGACTGAATGTGAAAGAGAATCAAGTGTAGTTTTCCTTTAAAAATTTTATTGAGGGGCTGGAGCAATAGTATAGTGGGTTGGGCACTTGCCTTACATGCATCAGACCTGGGTTCAATCCCTGGCAACCCATATGGTCCCCTTAGCACTGCCAGGACTAATTCTTGAGTGCAGAGCCAGGAATAAGCCCTCACCATCGCCAGGTATGGCTCCCCACCATATTTTTTAAAAATTTATTGAATACATTGTATATATAACTATAACTAATAAGTATATATAACTATATAACTATAACTAATAAGTATATATGTATATACATTATATTATGATCATCACCAAAATTCCAGTTTCTACCCTTCACCAAACAACTGACCCCCTCTTTATCTGTTTTACTATCAACCAGTGTTATTTCCTCTGGTATTTGCCATTCTGTTGTCAAAGAACCTAACAATTAGATTGGAAGCAATGCTTCTTGTGTCCAATTAATAAAACCTAAAAGGTTTTAGGTTTTTGCCTTTTACCTTTAAAAGATAAAACTATATCACAAAGTAACAATCTTGCACTTAGAGGGCAGGTTTTTCTTGCAGAAAATTGTTACTTCTAAAGAGAAAATGTTAACTAATTATGTATTAACTCACAAGAAGGCATACTCCGGAAGAATGGAAACCATACACTATAGAGCAATTTTAACTAGACCAATAAGTATCATTTTACTCAAAGAGTTGAGTCAAATCACCTGCTATCTTCAATATCTGTGTCCTTCATCTATAGTGATTGTTTTTTTTCTCAATACAGAGGGCACAGGACGGTGACCTTAAACCTACATATAAGTGAAGTGCTGATTTATTTGGATCATACAGTAGTCTTAAAATATCAGTTTCCAACATGTCAAAATTACTTCAGTATAAACATCCAGATTTGTCTTCTCTTGAAAAAGTGAGAGGCTCTACTGGCCAAGCAAGTGAAAACAGAGATAAATGAATGGGACTATCTCAAACTAAGAAGCTTCTGCACCTCAAGAGAAACAGTGACCAAAGTACAAAGACAATCTACAGAATGGGAAAGGATATTTATGCAGTACCCATCCGATAAAGGGTTGATAACATGGATATACAATGCACTGGTTGAACTCCACAAGAAGAAAACTGCCAACCCGATCAAAAAATGGGGTGATGAAATGAACAGAAGCTTTCCTAAAGAAGAAATCCGAATGGCTCAGAGGCACATGAGAAAATGTTCTACATCACTAATCATCAGGGAGATGCAGATCAAAACAACCATGAGATATCATCTCACACCACAGAGACTGGCCCACATCCCAAAAAACAAAAGCAACCAGTGTTGGCGTGGATGCGGGGAGAAAGGGACTCTTCTTCACTGCTGGTGGGAATGCTGACTGGTTTAGCCCTTTTGGAAAACAATATGGACGATTCTCAAAAAATTAGAAATTGAGCTTCCATTTGACCCAGCAATACCACTCCTGGGAATATATCCCGGAGAGGCAAAACGGTATAGTAGAGATGGCATATGTATTTCTATGTTCATTGCAGCACTGTTTACAATAGCCAGAATCTGGAAAAAACCAGAGTGCCCCAAAACAGATGACTGGTTAAAGAAACTCTGGTACATCTACACAATGGAATACTATGTAGCTGTCAGAAAACATGAAGTCATGAAATTTGCATATAAATGGATCAACATGGAAAGTATCATGTTGAGTGAAATGAGTCAGAAAGAAAGAGACAGACATAGAAAGATTGCACTCATATGTGGAATATAATGTAACTGAGAAGTACAAGTTGGCAACGATGCAACTTCTGGCAGATATCTCTCTGGACTTAGTTACTAAAATACTAAAATACAGAAACTCAAAACTGAGAGGCCGCTAAGTGTGGTCACTCGACCTCATACCTCTTCATCCTCAGCAATGGAAAACAAATTACCTAATGCTTCCTTTTCAGCAGGTCTGACTTTAGGGGAGAGACTCTCCAAACAATAACAGTGAGTTTTGTTGAAATATTGTATGCAATCAAAGTGAAAGTAAAGTGAAATTTATTAGTTACACATGCGGGGGGGGGGCTTAGGGTGGGGGGGCTAGGGGCGTGGGGGGGTTAGGGGTGTGAGGGGGCAGGGTGGAGCTATACTGGGATTCTTGGTGGTGGAATATGAGCACTGGTGAAGGGATGGTATTCGAGCATTGTATAACTGAGATTTAAACCTGAAAACTTTGTAACTTTCCACATGGTGACTCAATAAAAAATTAAAAAAAAGAAAAAGAAAAAGTGAGAGGCTCTGAGACAGAATTGGCAGAACTCCCTGTGTGAAGAAAAAAGCTGGAATTGAATAGCGGTCTACCACTTTGGACCAGCAAACAGCGATGGTGACTGCCCCGCTTTCCTGCCAAGGTCAACAACATAGGCACCTGGGTGGTAAGTCCACCTTTACACAAAGGGACACTGGGATAGAGCTGTTTTCCAGAATAAGAAGAAAGAAATTCTCTAGTGTATTCTCATCCACAACCAGTTTTGTTGGATATTTTTGAGGGAAGCAGTAACTTGTTTAAGTGTGCTACCTCACGCGTCGCCTTCAGAGCCTCTGAGGGAGAAAGCAAACATCACCCTCTCCACACCTTCCTTCCCTCCCAAAGCCCATTCATTCAGTTCTCTCTTCTTCACCAGCACCCGCGTGACACCTGAATCATGCCAACGACATCCCCTCACTCTAACATTTAATCATAATTCTCAATCTCAGGGCTGGAGCTATAGCACAGTGGGTAGGGTGTTTGCCTTGCACGCGGCCGACCCGGGTTCAATTCCCAGCATCCCATATGGTCCCCTGAGCACCGCCAGGAGTAATTCCTGAGTGCAGAGCCAGGAATAACCCCTGTGCATCACCAGGTGTGACCCAAAAAGCAAAAATAAAATAAAAATAAAAAAAAATTTCAATCTTGAATGAGGTTATGCACCTTTGGGCAAGTTTCCCTCTGTCTGAAAAACTGCAACAGATTTCTCCTGACTTCTTCTCTCCTATTCCACCACCATCTCTACATTGACAAAGTGACATTGCTAAAATACCAATATGCTGATTGTGTATGGTGTGCCTTGCATTAGACGCTAGGGAGACAAACAAAAGTCCAAATCTCCCCATTCCTGAAGGAATTTGTGATCCACAAGAAAGAGCGATGAAGATGAGTGATTGCACTAACATAAGCATAAGAAGATGCGCTGCTAGCAAGGATTCAGAGGAGACCACCAAGTAATGAGTCCCAGTGTAAAGTGATGGCCAGCCTGAAACCTGTCTTTGGGGATTAGCAGCAATGACAGTAGAGGGAGTGACAGAGAACAGTGCATACAGAAGGAATGGAAGCACCATTAGGAAAACAGTTCAGAAACCAAAATAACTTTCACAGAGCCAAAGTACAGTGTGTGCTCAAAAAGTATACTTGAGAGAGAATCAATGACCTATACACCAAAATAAAGTCAGTTAAAATATCGAGGAAAAATCATGCTTTTACAAATTAAACTATGTAGCAATAAAAAACCACACAAAGAAGGAAAAACCTTAATAAGAAAGGAGACATGCCAAATGTCATAAGGTAAAAGATTTGGATTTGAAGGCACCTTAAGAAGAAAAACACAAGCAGAATCTCCTGCCCACAAGCCAGACTGTCTTCACCTGGGCCACCTGGGGGGTGGGGAGGAAGTGCTGAGTTTCCCTCACTGATCCAAGAAGAGCCCCAACAGCCAAAATCCTCCAGAACCCAGCGACAGCCATGATCAAGGCCACTCTCCACATGTTTGGATGAGCCTCACCCATGAAGGAACTGACAGAGGAACCCAGGCATGCTAGACCCATGGCTGAGATCTCCATGCCTGCTCAGATTGGGACTGGGCCTCCTCCCCCAAGTTCCCTAGTTTTCCAGTAGCTTGGCAGTCACACCCACAAACTGCTCCTGGCACCATGTAATCTCATCAACAGCCAAAATCTAAAGACTATAAAACAAAGCTCCTGGAAGAGAGCGAAGCAGTTTTTCCTGGAGCACGTGGCTGCGAGCCCACTGATGTACCTAAAGCAGCACACGTGTCTTTGGTTTTAACATACTTGCTTGCATTCTCTTATATATGGGCTTAATGGGCCCCAGAATGAAATCAACAACCTTTCCACACTTCCCTCTTATTGTGGTGGGGAGATGCTTGCTGGTTGGGTGGGTGTTTGAATATGATCTATAATAAACTATTGTGAACTACTTTATGAAAATAAAATGTATAAAAATTGAAAAAAAAACAAAAGGAAAAACACAGCATGTACTTTGAGCAAAAGATGAGATACGTTCTTAAAAATCAGAATAAGAATGAGGGAAGATCAAACCTTAAGCACAGTCAAATATGTTCTGCAAGGCTCATCACTTAGCTGATGAGTCTGGGATGATACTTGACGGTGAGGAGAACTCATAATATTAGTTGTGGGTCAATTTTAGTGTCAGACGGTGAGATGAAAATGGGACAGTGAGACAAGGTCCAAAAGTTGGGGACATGTCTAAGTCCTCCTGAATAAAATGGAGTGAAGCCTGGGAAAATCCTGGAAAAAATAGATGACTGAGATCAACAAGATCCCTCCTACAGAGCATGCACAGACAGGCCCAGGTTGAATCCTCAGCAACCCCATCTTACTAACCACTCATTAGAATGTAATTAGCATTGTGGTTTTGTCCCCATTTTATAAGCTTTTCTCTGTATACCTAGTAATTGCAGGGGTGTAAGTGATTTGGTTATCCAATCTGCACTGTCAATTATCCACCTAAGTCACACCGAAGATCCCATCTCAAAGACAAGTCTATCTTGCAAGAGCAAAATAGGGTTCCTATTTCAGCCCCTCTACACACACACAACATGAAGAGAAGTCCTAGGGCATTAGAGTTATGATTACCAGTGCCCAAAAAACAAGGCTGGGAAACCCCAACAAAGCAACAGGAACAAAGGGAAGGAAGAAATACATAAAAGTATGGAGGAATCAGTCGGGATGGGAGATGTGTGCCGAAAGTAGATAATGGACCAAACATGATGACCTCTCAGTGTCTGTTGCAAGCCATAATGCCCAAAAGTAGGGAGAGAGTATGGGGAATATTGTCTGCCATGGAGGCAGGGGGAGGGTAGGAAAGGGAAGGTATACTGGAGATATATATATGGTGGTGGGGAATGTGCACTGGTGGAGGGATGGGTGTTTGATAATTGTGTGACTGTGACCCAAATATAAAAGCTTGTAACTATCTCACGGTGATTCAATAATTTTTTTTTTAAAGTATGAAGGAGGTGGTAGGGAGGGGGCATTAGAGGGAACCTGGGGATACTTGTGGAGGGAAGGGGACATTGGTGGTGGGACTGGTGTTGGAACATTGTATGCCTGAAACAACTCTATTATAAACAACTTTGTGTAATCACGGTGCCCCAATAAACTTTTTTTAAAAAGGAAATACATAAAAGTTAGACTGGTGTTCTTTTGGGAGGGGCACTGGTTTGGAGGTCACATCTGGTGATGCTGAGGGTTTACTCCTGGCTCTGCATTCAGGATATACTCCTTGTAGTGCTCAGGGGACCATATAGGATCCCTGGGATTGAACCCAGGTTGACAGTGTGCAAAGGTAAGTGCCATACCCACAGTATTATAGTTCCTGCCAAAGCCTTTAAAGAGAAATTATAGAATTTTATTTGAAAGACATTAAAAATCAGATTATGGTGAGTATGCTTTAATATTCACAAAGAAGTTATCTCTTCAGATAATGACTTATAGATTAAATGTCTTTTTAAAAGAAATGATACAGGGAAACTATGAGCCACACCTGGCTGTATTTAGGGCTTACTCCTGGCTTTGTGTTCATGTTTGGTCCATTATCTACTTTCGGCACACATATCCCATCCCGACTGATTCCTCCATACTTTTATGTATTTCTTCCTTCCCTTTGTGTCCTCCTGGAGGTGATCAGGGGACCATATTCAGTGCAGAGGATTGAACTGGAGTGGCCACAGGCAAGGCAAGGGCCTTATTCCCTATTCTATCTATCTGGTCCTCTCAGCAGTAATTAGAAGAAAAAGACTAGTTTATCTTGCAAGAGCAATATAGGGTTCCTACTTCAGAGAACCTCAATATTTAAAAGAGAGTATAAAGAGAGTGAGATTATTTGCAAATGGGAGAAAGAGAAAACAAACCAAGAAAAAGGAATACGAAAAGTTGGAACCATGTTCACACATCTGACTGATAAAAGAGATGGCACTGATGATCACTGGTGAAAGAATGGATAAATGGATAAATTCAATAAATGGAATTTCAACAAAAATTTATGCCCATAGGGAAAAAATAAAATTAGACCACTACTTCACATTCTGTTTTAAAAGGGGGGAATTTAAATCTTCAGTATGAAAGACAAAACCACCAAAAAATATCTATAGAACTATATGGAAAACCACCTTTATGATTTCAAGGGAAGGGTTTCAAAAAGAAAACAATTGACTAAACGACCAAAACTACAAACTTCTCTACATAACAAAATAAAAAACAAAACACCAGGGAAATTAAAATATGAAAAAAGTTATCTGCCACACATCTAAATAAGTAAAATCAACAAAAATAGTGTACATTAAAAATAATCAAAAATATTTCCTACATATCATAAAAAAACAACAAAGGACATACTAAGTAGCACTTCAAAAGGGAGGAAGCCAAATGTAGACTGGCAAAACATTTTGAAATCTTATATCTCCTAATAGCCAGAGAGGTTATTGGGTAACAGAAGCATATATTAAAGTTACACTAACATATGACTTGTTACCATTTCTCTGAAAAGCAGCTGGCATCATTGCATGAAGCTAAATTATCTCAAACATAATTTCCTGGCAATTCCACTTAATAGAGTGTGTACTGATACTACATTTTTTGAAAATTTTAAAAATATTTTGGAAAATAAGAACACTTTCATAAATGTAAGACAGAGTAGACCTAGAAGTAAGAATGGACAAATTTTAAATGTGATTTGGTGGTTTTAATGCCAAGCACACCACAGGACTCTAACAAATTTCAAACACATACATAAAAACACTAGCACTGTCTATGAGAGTGGACAGTCATTAATTCCCTCTGCATAAGAACTCTAAACTTGACAAAGCACAATTTAATTGGAAAACTCATATTCCTGGATTTCTACTTTATACCAGGCAAGGGTCTCCACAAAGACACCAAAATTTCATTTTATTTTATTTTATTTGCTTTTTGGGTCACACCCAGCAATGCACAGGGGTCACTTGGGTCACTCCTGGCTCTGCACTCAGGAATTACCCCAGTGCTCTCAGGGGACCATATGGTATGCTGGGAATCGAACCCGGTTCGGCCGTGTGCAAGGCAAATGCCCTACCCGCTGTGCTATCACTCCAGCCCCACCAAAATTTTTTTTAATTAAATTTAATTTCATTTAAAATAAAAGCCCTGCTCTCAGAGAATTTTTTGACATTAAATTTTTCAAAAGACAATAGCTTTTGGAATTTCAAGAAATCCTTTGCCTATCATCAGAATTCACTATCCAAATCCTGTGGATCCCTCCTCCTACATCTAATTGCCAATTCCCACATCCTTGGCCAAGGATCAGTTCAAGATCCTGGCCCTGCCCTTGTCAGACCTTTATCATCTGTCCTCCAGGCATGCAGCTCTGGACAGAAATGGTGCTGAATCCCCACTGGCAACAGTTCTCTTAAGAATCACCACCTCTTGCATTTCTGGCTCCACATTAAGCTGTGAGTCCCTGGAGGACAGGAGGACAGCCACTTCCTTTTAAGTCTCTCCAAAGCAGAGAGCCTCGGTATAATTACAGAAATTCTGTTTTTGATAGAGGATGTGAACACACTGAAATTTTTACACAAAGGAAAGACTGAAAATTGGAGTGAAGCCTATAATGCTCCCTACAGCCTGGTCTTCGCCAAGCTTTCCAGCTACTCTTAAGCCTCCAGCAGACAGTATTCCCTGAACCGCTGAACAATAATCATTTTGTGGATTATTACAAAAATTCCAGGCTCAGCTAAGTCTGGAAAACCACGGATTAAAGCAATTGAAGTAGATTTCTTGGCGGGGGGTAATACTAGACACATATTTAGTGCTGTGATTTAAGCATCTGCGAGTGGGGAATTTGAGATGCTGCAATCTTCAATTCATTTAGCCACAATTACTATTTCCCATGGAACACCTATGTGATGTCTGCACAACAGACATTTAGAAGAACAGTCCCCGAAGTACAGCAATTTCCGTTAAGGAATTCCGTCTCATGCTTTATTCCCCTCTGCCCTCCCAGCTTTCTCAGCAACTTATTCCTGTAAGGTTTAGCCTTATGATCTGGTCTTACATTCCCCTTCCCTTCCACAGTGCTGTATCCCTGTTTATAAAGTTTCTCTTTAACTTTTGAAATGTTTTGTCACACTCATTTCCCTTGAATTGAACTCAGCGAACTCATGCAAATGGGTTTTGGTCCCCA
Organism: Sorex araneus; assembly: GCF_027595985.1. Lineage (NCBI taxonomy): Eukaryota > Metazoa > Chordata > Mammalia > Eulipotyphla > Soricidae > Sorex > Sorex araneus. The sequence continues at coordinate 243,453,071 of NC_073302.1, forward strand.
GAACATGATAAAAACACAGACAAGTCTATTCCAAGTACTGCCTCTTTACTTTTTAAAATTAGAAGGAACACTGCTCAGAGCAACTTCAGTAGACATTTTGCAGCTTCTCTTAAAATAGATGCTTGCTAACGAACTGGTGATGTTTCTTATGGTTTCTTAGCCAACTGCAAGCCATTGGAGGGCCAACCTTAATATTCATCAGGTTACCTTCAAAGTCCTAACTCCTGAGAAGTCAAGGTATGGGCAGACACTAAAAAGCTGAAGTTCAAATTCTAAACAAATCTAAAGAGATTTAAATGAAACAAATGGAAGAAATGCTTGGTGCAGGTATTGCAAATGTCTTCGAAGGAAAACACAAAACACAGTGTGAGGTATAGGCAAAAGCAAACAGGAGATCTGTCAGTATCTTGTCAGTGCCATTCTATGTATAGAGTAGGAAAATTTCAAAGAAAAACTCAAATCAAACTTTACAAGAGCGTTTTAAGAGATTACTTAAATATCATTTGTCTCGAGACAAATGATTTTGCATTAAATTTGGAAGTATCTATTGTTTAGTTTGAGATTGAGTTTACTTGTTATCACTTAACTTCTGAATGATGTCTTTATGGGAATAATAAACGTGCACACACACACAGAAGCATACATATACTATTATAGCCATTCATGCAGCTGGAGCATAGAGTAGACAGTTTAAAGGACCTGTATTTGGAGTTACTATGTACTTTTATGGAATTATTAATATTCATGGGTCCAATTTAGCCAGTGCTGACTCCATCAGCAGCACCATTCCCTGTTGTTGCAACAGTCCCTTGAGATAACCCAAAGGCATTTTTCTGACAATTCATTCTGAATTGCTGTCTCCAGAAACAACTGTGACTCCAATAGACACAGCTCAGCTCTCTGTCAAACCTGACTGAGAAGCTTCTAGCCAATTTTGAGAGACAGCATTAAACTTTATTTCCCTCTGCCATCTTTAAGATTCATCCATCAACAACACAGGAAAGGTACTAATATTTCACTCTGGTCTTGATTTAACCCATGTTACTTCACAACCAGACTACCTCACACCTAACCATTTTGGGTACAGAACTTTCCCAACACATACACACACACACACACACACACACACACACACACACACACACACACACGGAGCTACCTCATCATAGTCACTGTCCTCATGGGAGCTGTTGTTTATTGTTGTTGTTGAAATGGCAGAGTAAGAAATCCATTTGATGCCCAGGTATAAGATATCTAAAATTATGAAGGAGCAAGCTTTTCACACACACACTCAAGGTAATTATCTCTTGGGATTTATTTGGGGAGGGGGATGTGAGTGGGTGCGGGAAGAAAGACAAGACTGGAATTCAAATAAGTGATGGTGAAGTTAATGATGTATATTAAACTCTTATGCTCTTATATTCTTAGAAATAATACAATTAATTTGTTTAAAAACATACATGCCCATGAGTGGTGAGTGTGGAATATATAATGAATACTCATGGAAGGAAGACATTTCTTTACTGGACATTCCTGAAAAGAGACTAATTACTATGTGGTATACATGCTTGGAGAATCAAACCCTTGACTACAATTGGAAAACGGAGAACACTTGATCAGACTGTGTAGCTCTCAGAAGGTTATTATAAAGGAAATAACCAAGCTCAAGAGACATCCAATTTCATTTTTCTTTGCCAATGGAAGTAATCTGAGGCCCAAAGACACAAATTAGCAGGATATTCTTTTTCAGTACATTGGGAATCAGTGAAATGGTTCTTTGATAATAAATACAGTCCTGTGACACCTTTTGGGGGGGTCTAATTACAAATAGGTTTGTCACTTGGACATAAAAGCATGTCCCAAAGAGACCCCATGACTTTGAAATTGCCCTCTAGAGCTTCTTACTAAAGCTAAAACACTTGGAGAAGTAAGCAGATGCCAGAGTAGCTTCTCATCCCAGTCATTCCTGCCTAACATCCCAGGCTTCTAACTGTCCTCTGGGAGCTACCCCAGTGCCATGTGGTTCATGGCCTGCCAGAGTCAATCCAGGTTCAAGGTGGCACGAGGAGAAAAGAGGAACTTCAGAGCAAAAACCAGGTTAAGTTTTAAATAACACAGTAGTATGAGGTTTAGATCTCACCACTCCTCTGCCTGGAGAGGTTTCACTTTCATTTATGACTCAAGCTAATCATATACAATTACTGCATGATTTACTGGTGGGAACCTACATTACAGTAATAGAAATATTCCATCTAACTGGCAGTGCAGGAACCACTAAGAAATAGCCTGGGAACCTGCCATGCTAGGGAGCAATGGTTTGTTCTCAGGAGGTTCCAGCAGGTTAGAAGGGAGGGGAAAGACATTTCTCAGAGCAAAAGTTCAGAGCAGCTTTTGCGAAAATCAGGTTTCAGGACCACAGATGCAGAATCTAAAAGGCATCTCACATTGGCTCCATTTCATGTCCAAATTTTCTTCAGCCCCACCTGTTAAACTAAGTGTAGAAGGAATCTCTTAGCAGAGCCAGTTTTCTGTCTGTTCTTACCTTTCACAGATCCATTTATGAGTCCTTATAAACAAGTGAGTCACCTTTTTTCCATCTGTAACATAAACTTCTCGATCTCAATTGCCTCCACCTTTTAAGCAGTCATTACAAAGTCAATCCATGTACACTTTTGATCAGTCAAGATCACTATAATATCAACATATAACATATGTCAAGCTTAAAGAAACAGAGGTATATTACCTATGTGGATGACAGTAGTACTTAAAAAATACTCCTTAAAAATACATATAATAGGGGCTGGAGCAATAGCATAGCGAGTAGGGCGTTTGCCTTGCATGCGGCCGACCCAAGTTCGATTCCCAGCATCCCATATGGTCCCCTGAACACCGCTAGGGTAATTCCTGAGTGCAGAGCCAGGAGTGACCCCTGTGCATCGCTGGGTGTGACCCAAAAAGAAAAAAAATACCATAATAATGTTCCATGAGTCACTACATGGCAGGTGAGCATGAGAAAGAATAATACAGGTATAACATTTCTACTCAAAAGCTTACAAGCAGTGTAGTTGTGGACAAAAAGTTTGTTTTCACCTACAAGCAGCAAGAAATTTCCTTTGGAGTCAATGTAATCAACCACCAGTCAACACTTGAAAAAAAACAATGTTGCATAAATATAAAGTCTAGATACCTGCAAGACCTTGAGCTTCTTCTCAAACCAAGATTTATACAAAGTAAACAAAATTACATTAAATTTATTCTGAACCACTAGGCATAACCATCTACAATCTCTCGAAAGAACACTGTAAAATATATACTACATGTATTGTTAAGCACATGTGCCTCATTACAATAAAAAAATGAGATTTAAAATACAGTACTTAGCGACACTAGTTACATGAAACTAAATGTTGTAATTTTCAACAAAACAAGCGAACAAGAATCTTCAGTGCAGAATGTGCAATTTAACAGCTCAGTCACATTCTCGAGACTATCCTGTGCAAAAATCAATGTGTATGGTTTTCTCTCATTTCTCTTATTTAACAATGACCTGAAGGACATTATTTATTTATTTATTTGCTGGGTCAGAAAATGAAAAGCAATTACACTGTAAAGTCTTAAAATCAACAGTCAACAACCCCAGATGCAAATACTGTAATTAAGCTATGACAATAGAGGCACCCTGGCATATCACAGGTGAAGCCACTGGCCTCTGACACAGCTTTTGAATCAGAATAAATCCCAAGAAAACACTCCAAGTCAGTTCTGGAAGCAGTCACTGCTCTAGTAAGTTAAAATGAAGGATGATAAATGGGACGCCGAGACACTTCTTTCCCAATGATGATGCAACAGCCTTTGGTATGTCCAGCGTATTAGTAGAGAATAAACATCCTGTTCATTAGCCAATCAAATTGTTCAAGCTATCAGTCAGCACTCCATTTATCTGATTATCCTGAAAGTGTATGTGTTAAGAAGCATATTTTACATGTATCAACATAAGGACTGTCTCAAGATTTCCTGTAGAACCATTCCCTCAAGGAGTATTTGGAAGAGCTTTCTATCATGTGTACATAAGCACTGGCAAGTTGCACTCAGCAAACCACAGCTCCAGCGCTGAAAATGGTTAGCCCGAAGCCAAGCTTCATTGAGGAAAGGATGAACACTGATGCATAAGAAATGAGGATTAAGGCTAGGGCAGAGTGGTAGGGAAAATTGACACTGCGAAATAAATGTCACAGCAAATAAATGTTGTCATATCAAAAGAGGAAAGAGCTTAGTCTCTATTGATTCGTCATCTCCGTGGAGATCAACTCTGCCACTTTTTTTGGACACAGGGGAGTACCTGGATGGGTTTGCTTGCCAACGGGTCTGTATTAGTTATACAGTTTTCTCTGAACACATTATTCTCCATTAATTGCAAGCCAAACTAGAAACACTTCAAGGTCACAAAATTAAATCTCTGAATCGATCTAACTTTGGGTTTATGTGACCATATGGTCTCAATTCACTTAGAAATAAAACATTAGAAGCAAATCCAAAAAGAAAAAAAGAAAAAAAAAACTACTAGGCTTGATTTCCCCTCCCAGTTCTTTGCTCAGGGAATAAAAAAAAAAAAAAAAGAAAAGAAAAGAAAAGTATCTTTAACAGCAAAAAGATGGTGTGTGTGCTTAAGACAGACTAATACTTTTACAAAAGTCATTTATTTTGCCCTAAAATTAAATGGGGGTGCTATAGGAAATGCTAAATTATATTCTCCTTCCCCCAACATCTTAAATTCTCTAATATCAAACTTTAAAAAAAAAAAAAAAGACTGGAGCTGGAGCGATAGCACAGTGGGTAGGGCATTTGCCTTGCATGCGGCCAGCCCCGGTTCGATTCCCAGCATCCCATATGGTCCCCCGAGCACCGCCAGGAGTAAGTCCTGAGTGCCTGTGCATCGCTGGATGTGACCCCAAAAAGCCAAAAAAAAAAAAAGATAACATATCTTGAGAGATACGCAATTTACCCTGTATGCCAGGTCAGTATTTCTTTTTCTGAAGTTAGGGGCTTTACAGCAGAGAACAAGCCACAGTGACCAAAGGAGAAAATAAACAGAAGCAAGTTTACGGTTGTGGAGTGAGTGGGCAGTGACAAAGGGCAAGAAAAAGAAGTGGCAGGGCTGGGTCCATCTGTATATTTTTTCCACCACATTTCAACACAGCCTCTAACTGTATACCAGAAACTCAACTATAAATAACTTGGTAAATCACAGGGTCTTAGTGAAAAAATAAATTTCTAAAAAGAACAGCTCCTCCAAAAGCTATAGGGTCACTGCAGTATTTGATCTGCATCATCTAGTCTAATGCAAAATTCTTGGCAGATCTTCAAATCCAAATGAAATAATGTAAAAGTATTTATATTTTGAGCTATTGTTTTAAAAAAGAGAATATTCCTAAAAATAAGAAGAAAATTTGTGAGAACTCTATCAACAAGATTAAATTATTAAAAAAATATGTTTCATCTTGTATGCCGAAAGAGATACAATGTAATCTATGTCTTTGTTATAATGTTTTAATTAAAATATGTTCCAGGTCTCTTTTCATTTCAGTTATATGATTGGATATTCTAAAAAGTGATTTTGTTGAAAAAGAAACAAGTGAAATTATGAATGAAAGTTCTTCATAATAAAAGAAAATTGAGTTATAATAAAAAGACACCCTATTGAATGGGAGAAAATATTTGCAAACAATACATCAGATAAATTCAAGATCTATAAAGCATGCACAAAGTTCAACAGGGAAAACTCCAAGGACCCTATCCAAAAATCAAGAGAGGAGATAAAAAGACACTTCACCAAAAAAGACAGAGAGCCAACAGGCATATGAAAAAGTGTTCATGGTCACTTCCAGCTAGGTAAATGCAAATCAAAACAACAGTGAGATATAATTTCATTTGTGACAATGACATATATCAAAAAAATCTATAAACAACCAGTTTTGGAATGAGAAAAGAACCCTCATTCATAATTGGTGAAAACATCATCTGGTTGAGCCTCTATGGAAAACCATATGGAGATCTCTCAAAAATACAGGAATAAAATTCCTATATGACCCAATGATAGCATTTCTTGGTATCTATAACTCAAACACAGTAACATTAATTCAAAAGGATATTGACATTGATACTAATTCAAAAGGAGCTAATTTCAATTTTGATATGATATTAATTCAAAAGGAATATACACACCTATATTCATTATAGCACTTGGTATTATAGCCAAGTTACAAAAGAAACCCAAATGCCCAACTATGGATAAATGGATCAAAAATAGTATGGATACACAATGAAATGTGCAGCTCTAAGAAAGAGCAAAATCACGCAATTTGCAGCAACATGGATGGAACTAGAAGATATCATGTTGCTGAAGTCACTCAAGCGGAATGGGACAGATACAGAATGATCACTCTCATATGTAAGACTCAAAGCTATACGAATCAATAAAAAGGGGTCAAAGGCAACAGAACAGCAAAGCTGATCCACAAAACTGAGTTTGTTATGGTCAGGGAGGTGACTGAAATTGACTTTGGGGTCAAATTATGCCTCCAACTAAGGAATCCACAGACAAGGTACCCACCAGACAATACCCATATGCTCACTTCTACTTTACAGGTGCCCAGGAACACCTACAAAGCTGATCTTGGTCCCTGATCTCAAGGAGACTGTGGGCTAATGAGAGTGAAGGTAAAGCTAGAGGATAAATATGATGGAAGAATTACAAGCTCAGTGACCAGTAGATCATACCAAGCACACACAGTCCTGCCAGAAAGATGATTCTGTCCAAGTGTCCCATGAGAAGCAGGACATTAGTAATGCAGTTTGTAGGAGACTCAGGAGAAGCACCCTTGCTGGGAGCTGCACTGTGTCTCAAAATAAAATAGAAACTGGACTTCTGACCATGAGCACTCCAGCACATGGGCCCCCTCAGAGAGAGCATCTGTGTGAAGAGAGTCCAAAGGAAACCCCAAATCCATGTGACAGATGTCCTTATAAAATGGGAAATGAGGGGCTAGGACATTTGCCTTGTACGTGGCCGACCCGAGTTTGATTCCCAGCACCCCATGTGGTCCCCTGAGCACCACCAAGCATTATTCCTGAGTGTACCAGCCAGGAGTAACCCCTGTGCATCTCCAGGTGTGACCCCCCCAAAAAAAACATGGGAAATGAGAACACAGATGCATAGAGAGAGAAAGAATTATAAAGGCATGTCTGCAGCCACTGGAAGCAAGGAGAGAGGCATGGAGCACCTTCCCTGCAGTCATGGGAGAAGATCTCTATGGACACCCTGATGTTAGTCTAGCTTCCAGAACTACGAGACAACACATTTCTTCTGCCAAGATCCTCCAGTTCTGAAGACTTGGTCAGGACAGCCTGAACTGAGGAAGGCAAATAATGTCACAGGAGACAAAGGAGGGAAAGTCGAGAGGTGCTCTGGCACAGGGAACAAAGGTGAGAAGAAATGGAAACAAGCTGTGGACTAGAGGAGCAGTGTCTCATTGTGGTACCGGACTTTGGAGAGATTTTCTAGAAGCTGGAAATGCAGTGGGGTTCATTAACATAAAGAATCAAAGCAAGATTATGTGTTATATTCTTAGAGAGAACAAATGGCTCTCAGCTAGTGGGTCTGAACCCTAATGTGACTCACAGAATGAATATTCATGGAAAGTTGACCTGTGGTTCAGAAAAAGGTTGGTCAGAAATAAAAGCTGAGGAAAATCACAGAGGCCAATTGCCTGATGCCCCAACAATCACACAGGAGGGCGTCTAGGAGAGTCCAACCCAACATTGCAAGAGTCTCAGAGATTGGTCTGGAGCAATAGCACAGCAGGTAGGGCATCTGCCTTGCATGTGGCCAACCCGGGTTCGATTCCCAGCATCCCATATGGTCCCCCTAAGCACCGCCACAGGTAATTCCGGAGTGCAGACCAGGAGTAACCTCTGTGCACTGCCAGGTGTGACCCAAAAAAAAAAAAAAGTCTCAGAGACTGAGCCACAGCATCTGATGCTATTCAACGTTTACGAGCTAGAACAGAATACTTTTGGGTCATGAGTCTAGAACCTGCAAGCAACCTCAATCTCAGAGACAGATCATTTGGTCAGGCCAGGTCACACATCCATGTCACCTGACAGATGGAATTTTTCACTGTCAAGTGATACACTGACATCTGGTTAATAGAGCTTGTGAGCTTAGATGGCATCACCAGCCATGGCTGAGTCTGAATTCAGTAGACTAGGGTGTGTATCAGTACATTGAATTCCTGAGTAGTCATGCGTACTCAGGAGTACCTCAGTACTGAGTACATGAGTATACATTCTCTCAGAGCAGAGGCCTTGCCCAGGGAAGTGGAGCATTTCTTTCAGGTTTCCACATCAGTCACTTGTAGTACTCTTCAGTGCAATCACACTGCATCTAGCATAGTCTTGCCCCTCTGCTCTCTTCTGACTTCTTGATCTCAACTGGCACATCTTGTTCAGGAGTTCTGATCAATAAACTTCTTGGAGGTGGGGGTGATTTTGCCATTTCCTCTCTCCTGCATACTTCTCCCTTGGTCCTAAGCTCCTCATAACTCCTCATAACTAGGCCATAGGCCACCTCTTTACAAAGGATCCCTGCCCAGCCTATGGAAAACTGACTTCATTCCTCCCCTAAACTACTCCATGATACACCACTCAGTGAATTGTTCCACAAGGCTCTAATGCTATCTTGTTAATTCCCTTGTTTTGTCTATATCCTTCCAATTAAACAGCAAGCTCACCTTCAGGAAACTTCTATTTCCTTTCCACAAATAATTCCCATTGCCTAAAATTACAAATAGCACCCAACTCAACAAACTTGTTGCAAAAGATAAAGACCTATTGTTTAGTGGACCTCCAATCTTGAGCTCCTAGATTTGAAATAGCAAATCAAAATCACTCTAAATTAAATTTGGAATGGAAAAAAAATCTAAAACATTGGAATAGCTGAAGTTCGAGTAAAAAAAATATATTCATAGTCATGATTAAATTAAAAATAATAGAGTCCATGTACCAATGTGTGCTTCTAGTTCAGAAGTAGTTTTATATAATTTCTCATTATTCACAGATTTGCACAGAATTCAAAATACCAGTCCAGTAATGAGACTTCCTTTTTAAAATATCCTATAAAACAAAATATTGGTGAAATCTCCCTTCTCAAGAGGGAGCAACAGCCCATATGGGCGTCTCAATAGCAAAGTCTGTCAGGGGACACCCATTTCCCATTTGTCCCCACACTCCTTCAAATGCATGAATGTTGATTCCCACAGAAGACGTAATTTAATTATCTTTGAATGCCTGTGCTCTGTGTATTTTAAACCTCAAGGCTCAATTAGCAGCTAGAGTTCAGACACGAGAGTAGTATTTTAATTTTAGACAATTGCTTCACACTGTAGAAAATATCAGATATAAAAGCCCTAGATTTTTAGTCCTATTTATAGTAGGACATTGCTACATCCATTCAATAACTCATTGGTTTCAAAGACTGCCTATATTCCTCCTCAAAAAGCCATCATAAATTTTTAAATAAAAATTTTCTCTTATAGGGGGCCGGAGCGATAGCACACTTGTAGGGTGTTTGCCTTGCACTCTGCCAACCCGGGTTCGATCCTCGGCATCTCATATGGTCCCGCAAGCACCACCAGGAGTAATTCCTGAGTGCAAAGCCAGGAGTAACCCCTGAGCATCGCTGGGTGTGACCCAAAAAGCAAAAAAAAAAAAATTTCTCTTATATAGTAGTACTTTTTATGGCACTTGATTCTTGAACTTCAACTTGGGTCTTCTGATTTACAAGAACTGTCTCCAATTTTCTATTTGCTAAGACAAGCAGAGTCTTTTTAAAGTTGAAAAAAAATTGAATCACTGTGAAATGTACAGTTACAAAGTTGTTCATGATTGAGTCTCAGCCATACAATGTTCCAACACCCACAATGTTCCAACACCCATCCCTTCATCAGTGTACATTTCCCACCATCCAATTTCCCTCCTACCCACCTACCCACCCCACCCAACAGCCGACCTCTATGGCAGACACTTATTCTCTTTCTCTCTCTCTCTCTCTCTTTCTCTCTCTCTCTCATTTTCCTTTTAAGCACTGTGGTTTTCAATACTGTTACTGAAGGGGTATAATGCATGTTACTTTACCTCCTTTCAGCACTCAGTTTGTGTCCTGACTGATCATTTCCAACTCTCATTGTCATAGGGGTCCCTTCTCTGTCCTAACTGATTGTACAAAAATCAAATAAAAATTGATTAAATACCTTGACATCAGACCTGACACAGAGGAAAACATAGGAAAACTCTAGAAGAACTATAAATAAATAGGACTACATAAAAATAAGAATCTTCTGCATTTCAGAGGAAGTGATGACCAGAATACAAAGACAGTCCATGGAATGAGGAAAATTATTTACACAAAATTTGTCAGATGAGGGGCTGGAGCAATAGCACAGTGGGTAGGGCATTTGCCTTGCACGCGGCCGACCTGGGTTTGATTCCCAGCATCCCAAATGGTCCCTGAGGACCACCAGGAGTAATTCCTGAGTGCAAAGCCAGGAGTAACCCTTGTGCGTTGCCAGGTGTGACCCAAAAGCAAAAAAAAAAAAAAAAAAAAAAAACAAACAACTTATCAGATGATAAGAAGCTAATATCCAAGATATATAAGTCACTAGTAGAACTTCACAAGAAAAAAAAACACATCAAAAAACAGAAAGAAGAGAGGAACAGAAACTTCCTCAAGGAAGAAATATGAATGGCCAAAAGGCACACAAAAAAGTGCAACACGAGTCTTAAGCACACAACCTCTAACTTAAGAAGTCCCACCTTTCAACGTACCCTTTCTCACTGCTCACCTTCATTACCTAAAAGTCACATTTATGACTTTTATTATGTGACTACATAAGTCAATCAAGTATATTCATTGCCATAGTCAAGTTTTTCTTACACCATTAAAGAAAAACATAAAGCAATTAGGATTTAGAGACAATTCCAAGCAAAAACTGTATCTCTTGCTGCTGGATGCTTCCTGCAGATGGAAGTTTTAATTTAAAATGGTAAAAACCGAAAAGTTCCATGCAGCTGGAATGAAAATGAAAAACTTAAGAGGATGATAAGCAAGAATGTTGTATTATCACTTTATTTGGATAAACTGACTTTCTGAAAAGCAATTCAGTGAGACAAGACCACCCCCAGACAATTTGTACTGACCCGTCTATTAACAGATTAACACTATGAGAAACACATAACTGCATATATACCCACTGCCTCTACTGTGTATAATTTGGGTAAGTAGGACAATTGGTGCCTGGAAAATACATTTTTCTACATACATGCAATAGTCCACTTATAAGTACCACTGAAAAGAGACACAAAGACCAAAATCGATTTTCTTGTTAAAATTAACTTGCTCTCTTAACAACATAAGCAAAATAGAAATTAAATTGAGGTGAAATTTTGAAAGGTAAAATATATACCCACACTTACAAAAAATACAGCTAAAGTTATAACTTAATTAACCTGAGGCAGTTTCTATAATTTAATTTCCTATGAACTTCCCTCCTTTTCCTCTTTTATATTCATGAGTCACAAGCTATAAATAGATGATAAAGTAACCACAGACCCTTGCCTTAACCCATTTCCAAGTCATAATGTCATATCAAGGGACCATCCAAACCAGCAAGAGAAAGAAAATTAATATAGATACCAACTAGTCAGACTGGAGCGATAGCACACTGGGTAGGGCATTTGCCTTGCATGCGGCCAACCCGGGTTCGACTCCTCCGTTCCTCTTGGAGAGCCCAGCAAACTACCGAGAGTATCCTGCCTGCACGGAGAGCTTGGCAAGCTACCTGTGGTGCATTCTATATGCCAAAACAGTAACAACAAGTCTCACAATGGAGAAGTTACTGGTGCCTGCTTAAGCAAATCGATGAACGACCGAACGACAGTGCAACAGTGCTACAGTGCTACCAACTAGTCAAGTAGAAAAATAAAAACAACAGATGAGGGTTAGAGAAAGAGAACAGGGATTAAGGCGCTTGCCTTACACACTGCCGACCCATGTCTGAACTCTGGCACTGCATAGGGTCCCCTGAGGCCTGCCAAGAGAGATCCCTGAGTACAAAGCCAGGAGTACCCCCTAAGCATGGTCAGGGGTGGCCCCAAAGCCCAAAAATTACAAATGAAAGAAGCAAGTTAGTTTTCCATTATAAGATTCACTTGGAACTTTCAGTTCATTAAGTCTTAAGCATTCCCTATGGGAAAATATTTTAAACATTTCTAACATCAAAAAGTAGTGTGTTTGAAGGCTTTTGATTGTTTGATTTTGGTATAAGAACAAACCTAGGGCCTCATAAAGGTGAAGTCTGTACTACCACCTGAGCTACAACCACTGCTCCCCACACAAATTTAAAAATGAACAAACACAGGATGTTATAACTTATACATGGTATTTAGAACAAGCAGATGAGGGAATGCAGTGTTTTAAAGGGGTTATGTCCAAGCGCTCATCAGGAAGGAAGAAAGGGTCCACAAAAATAACTTGACTTCACAGCTTAAGATCTTAGAAAATGAAAGACAAAAGGCACCCAAGCTAAGCAGAAGGAAGGAGATAATAGAACATAGAGCAGAAATTACAAACTGGATTTCAAAAAAATAATTTAAAAGATCAACAAAATCAAGATATAGTTCTTTGAGAAAAATAAATAAGATTGATAAATCACTAGCAAGACTAACAAAGAAAGAGAAAGAGAATGCTAATAAACCAAAACAGAAATGTAAAGGAGGACATCACAACAGAAATCACAGAAACTCAAAAGATCATCAGAGATTGATTTTAGTATCTGTCTGCCACAGAACAAGAGAACCTCAAAGAAATGAATAAATTCCCGATTCCTATAACCTCCCAAGGATGAACTAAGAAGATCTAGAATACCTGAACAGACCTATCACTACAGAGAAAATTGAAATGGTAACCAGAAGCCTTTTGAAACAGGCCATGCCCAGATGGATTCAATAGTGAATTCTTCCAAACGTTTAAAAAAGATCTACTGCCATCCTCTTCATACATTTCTAGGAAACCAAAAAACAGAAACATTCCCAGTTTCTATGTAGCACATATCACCCAGATACCAAAAGCTGACAAATGTACTTCAAAAGAGAGAACTATAGGCCAATATCCTTGATGAACACAGAAGTAAAGATCATCAACAAAATACTAGAAAACAGAATCCAACGACTCATCAAAAAAAATCACACAGCATGACCAAGCAGGACTCATTCCAGGGATGCAAGGTGGTTTAACATTCGCATGTCAGTCAATATAATACACCATATCAATAAAAAAATAAAAGCCATACAATCATATCAATAGACACAGAGAAAGCATTTGACAAGATCCAGCATCTACTCATGATAAAAACTCCCAATAAAATGGGACTTGAAGTAACTTTCCTCAATAAAGTTAAAGTCATCTATCACAACTTCACAGCAAGCATCATTAAGGAAAAACTCAAAGCCTTTCCTGTAAGATTAGGCACAAGACATGGTTGTTCATTCCCACTACTTCTATTCAATATATTACTGGAAGTACTTGCCATAGCAGTTAGAGAAGATAAAGCTATCAAGGTATCCAGAAAGAAAAGGAAGAAGTCAAGCTCTCACTATTTGCAGATGACATGATACTACAGTTAGAGAATCCTAAAGACATTACTAAAAAGCTACTAGAAACAATATATTTATACAGTAGAGTGGCAGGTTACAAAACCAATACCCAAAAGTCCACGGCCTTCCTATATACAAATAATGAAAGAGAAGAGAGAGAATTTAAAAATGAATCCTGTTCACAATTGTGCCTTAGTGTAGGATAACATTGTTTTGTCCATTCTGCCTTGCCACAGGAAGCATACATATATTGGGTTGCACCCATTCACAGTGCTCCCGAAGCACTCCCATTCCTCTGTGTTTACTGTAAGCTCTTTCTTTGTGCTCTGCTTCTCCAACCAGTCAATCACCTTTATCTCCTAATCAGACTCTGTTAACTTGTAAATATTGCTTTTCTCTTCTCCTTAAGTCCTTTGCATAGTTAATTCAGAGCAATGTCCTTTTTATATAAACACAGGAAAACAGCTAATGCTATACTTTTGTAACTTGGAAGTTAATTGACTCTGAACCTGCAGAGGGACCCAGGTGTATGGAACCCGGGACTGAGACCTCTAAGACTACTCAGATCGAGACTGGGCTTCTTCCACCCAGATCCCCCATTTTCCAGTTGCTAGGCGGTCACACCCAGGGACTGCCCCCGGCCAAGTAATCCCACCAACGGCCAACATCCAGAGACTATAAAACCAAGCTCTCGGAAGAGAGTAAAGCACAGTCTCTTGCCCCCCCTGCCTGGCTGTCTTCCCTGGGACTCCTCAGAGGGGCTGAGTTTCAGTTTCCCTCCCCGCCCCAAGCAGACATTCCGCAGCTGAAGACCTCCAGAGCCTAGCCACAGGCATGCGCAAGGCACCTCTCCACACATTCCGACAAGCTTCACGCATGAACGAACCAGCAGAGGAACCCAGGTGTGTGGGAACCGGGGCTGAGACCTCCAAGCCTGCTCAGATTGGAACTGAGCCTCTTCCGCCCAGATCCCCCATTTTCCAGTAGCTAGGCAGTCACACCCAGGGACTGCCCCCTGCACCGTGTAATCCCACCAATGGCCAACATCCAGAGACTATAAAACCAAGCTCCTGGAAGACATCTTATAGCCTAGTTTTCCCTCTGGGAGAACCTGACAAGCTACCAAGAGTTTCTTGCCCACATGGGAGAGCCTCACAAACTCTTCATGGCATATTCATATGCCAAAACCAATAACAACGATGGGTCTCATTCCCCTGACCCTGAAAGAGCCTCCAATGTGGCACCATTGGAAAGGATGATTAAAGAGAGGCTCCTAAAATCTCAGGGCTAGGATGAATGCAGACATTACTAAGACCGCTGGAGAAATTCGACAATCAACAGGATGATGGTGATGATGAATATTCACTCCGGAGCATCTGTTTTCTCAACTTTTTGGTCACATGCAAAGTAAGCATCCTACCCACTGTACTATTGCTCCAGCCCCACAACACTGCCACTTTTCCATGTTGCTTTTTTCCTTGCTTCTGCTCATGACCAATCCAAAGCTGTTGCTTCTCTCATTCTGACTTATCTTATTTCTTTTTTACTCCTTCTCCCTAAGGAACTAAACATGCCATTGCCAAAAGTCTGCTTAGCTCTTATGCTTCTCTAATTTGGCATATAAATTCCCCAAGGGTCTTAATTTTTAAAATAATACATGAATTAAAAAATTAACTAGGCATAATTGAATTGCCTCCACAGGACAAAATTTAGGGTCTACTGTGAATTGTAAAGACAGCAAAACTTTGGGGGCAAATTTTCTTTAACTTCAGCTTAAATTTGTTTTCTACAATTTGAAATTCTGACATTTCAATAATTCAAAAGAAAATTATCTCCAAGTCCCGTGAGGAAACTGTCACATAAGCAGTTCTGTCCTCTACCCAATATACTCACACACTTTTTAAAGAAAAGTGGCAGAACTCTTCTTGTATATCGGGTACTGGGCTTGGTAAGTAGCAAGATTAGCTATAATAAAAAAAAAAACACTTACCCTGCAGAGGGAGAGTGGTTTTGGATAGACAGCAAAAAAACTATGAAATATCTGTAAATAATGCCTCTGGTTATGAAGAACATGGGTTAGAGAATAAGCATACTTTGTTTTTAGAATTCACTGTTTTACTTAATACATATTATGGCTAATTTACTCATTGCCATATGTATACTCTGATACGTTTCAGATTTTGAAACTCTCCTAGTAGGATTCCTATTAATATATTTTCCACAAGAGCTGAGTTTATAATTAAGAAATATTTGTCACATGGATGAAATTAAAAAATAAATGCACAAGATGACAGAGAAAAAGAGAATTTCTTTTACTTTTCTTGACTTTTAAACATAAATATAAAACTTCACATGCACATGTCTTGTAATGCTGGAATAAGAAGCAGTGTGGTGAATTTATGGGAATTACATTTCTATAAAATGTATGCATTTAAGAAAATGGTACTTAGGAGAAAGAAGTTAATCATTCATCTCTACAAAGTACCGTGAGGATTTCCAAGAACAGAATTTATAAGCATCAGCCTATTTTTAAAAAATCATTTTTGGTCCACACCTGCTGTTCTTAGAGCTAAGTCCTGGCTTTGTGCTCAGGGATCACTCCTGGCAGTGCTCACTGTGACCATATGTGGTTCTGGGCCCTTGCTGGATCAGGGCCAACCAGGTGTAAGGAGAATGCCTTATGTGCTGTACTATCTCTCAGGTCCCAGGCTAATACTTTTAAATTAGTAAATTAATTTACGTCTTGGCTTATGAAAACGATGTCATCAGCGAAGCAGAGGTGGTGTAATTGCCAACTGTCTATCTTCACTCCCATTCCTTCCCATTCCAGTCGTTGCATGACATTTTTGAGGGTGGCACTGAAGAGTTTCGGTGAAATGGTATCACCCTGCCAAACACCTCTCTTTACGTCAATGATCACTTCCTTGTAGAATGGTGAGATCCTGGTGGTGAGTCCGTAATACAGCTCATGTATTACTGATGTACTGAGTTTGAACGCCCTGTTTGGCTAGGGCTTCAATGACCACTTCAGTCTCAACAGAATTGAAGGCCTTCTTTAAGTTGATGAATGTTAGAGCAGCATCTTGAACTCTCTCGAAACTTCAATGAGTTTGGTCGCTGTGTGGATATGGTCAATCGTGCTGAATCCTTTTCGGAACCCGGCTTGCTCGCATGGTTGTTCTTCATCTAGTATTCTGCCTATTCTATTCAGGATGACACGACACGAGTGAACAACTTGTAGACGACAAACAGCAGGCAAATTGGGCGATAGTTGCCAATGTCGTGAATGTCTTCCTTCTTGTACAACAGAATGGTCCTGCTGGTTTTCCACTGGGACGGAACCTTGCATTCAGACAGGTAGCATGTGAAGAGCCTAACCAATGTATTGATGAGTACCGGTGGCAGATTCTTCAGGTGTTCGGGTCTAACCTTGTCTGGACCGAGTGCTGTACGCATCTTTACTGACAAAACGGCGTGTCAGATTTCAGAAAGGAGGATGTTGGGAACGACATATCCATCCTGCGGAATTTGGTATGTGGGCAGGTGGACATGGCTGTCGAAGAGATCCGAGTAGAAGTCATGATTAATATTCTCCATTGCCTTTCTGGAAGATGTGATAGATCCATCAGGACATCGGAAGGTCGTCATCTTAGTCTGTAGTTGGCAAAGGACAGGCGAGCTTTGTGACTACTTTTTTCAGCTTCTGCTGCATCAGCCAACACTGCTGCTCTTCTCTGTTTGAGGTCTTCCTTTATCTCTTTTTTGCACAGAATTGCGAGCTCGGACATTAGATTGTGGTTGCCTGAAGCTCCAGCCAAACCACATTGATGAATGAGCTCGAGAGTTTCCAAAGACAGGCGTTTGTTTGTGGCTTTCTCACTCTCAGCATTCTTCGTGCAGTCATGGAGGTGCTGAACCAGTGGATCGTATACCTTGTCGATGTTGTCAAGGACGGCATCTTCCCACATTGCCGCAATAGTGCCAAAGAGCTCCCAGTTGGTGGTCATTCTGGGAGTTCTTTTCTTAAACTTAAACTTTGCAGACCTTTCTCCCCGCTCTGTGAAGTAGAATTTTGCACAAAGGAGATGGTGGTCCGATACTGTTTGGAATTTTGGGACAACAGCGATATCAGTCAGGCAAAACCTTTGACTGAATATGATGTGGTCAATTTCATTGTGGAACTGTCCACCGGGAGACTCCCATGTACAGCATTTAGATTCGCCCTTCTGGAACTGTGAGTTACCATAGATGATCTTGGTCGACATGATGAACTCAGACAGTCTCTCACCCCGATCGTTCCATTCTAGGCCAGTGGAGTTCTTCGGGTGACCTTCTCAGTCCTATCTTGGCATTAATATCACCAACAGTGAGCTTGTAGAAGGTGTGGTCTTCTTTATAGAACCTCTCCAGTTCCATATAGAACTTCTCGATTTCTTCTTCATTATAGCTGGATGTTGGTGCGTAAACAACGAAGATGGAAACTGCAGGCAGTGAGCCACATCTATTCAAGCGTAATTGTCCAATTCAGGTTGTTAGGCAAGGCATCTTGTTTGCCAAGACATCAAAAATCAGATGGGCCGGACATGTAATGCGATTCAGAGACAACCGCTGGACTAGAGCTGTTACTGACTGGATTCCACGGGACATCAAAAGACTTCATGGCCATCCACCAACAAGATGGTCAGACTTCTTCGTTAAAACCCTGAATGAACGGTTTGAGGCTCTTCCTGTTCCTGGAGCGAAAAGATATCATTGGGCTACACTAGCATGCCACAGGGACAAATGGAGATGTTACTGGCGCCTACTCAAGCAAATCAAAGATCAACGAGAAGACAAGTGATACAAGTGATTTACATCTTAAAAAATAAGATAATGGTATAGAAATACTAAGTAGCAGAAAGGGTTGAGGAAAATAAAAACAAAAACAGTAAACAGAATCAAATGGTGACTAAATCTTAAGGCTCATTTGTTCAATGATACCATCAACACTCATCCTAGAACATAAAAAGGCCTTTGACCCACTCACATGGATTTCATACATACTAATATAAAAAACTAGTTACAATTAAGGCAATTAAGGCATCTTTCTTTTTTATTAAATATTCTTTTCTTTGACTTATCTCAAGGTATCCTCTCAGAAAACTGTAAAAGATAAAGGCTAATACAACATCCCAGAGAATATTGACTATAACAAAAAAAAACCCAGATACTTCTAGCAAGCATGGGAAATGACAGAAACCTGTGAGATCAATTATGCATCTTTTTCTTTCTATTTTCAAGTACACTGCTCAACTCTTTGGAGGGGGTGGTCGTCAGGGGTTACTCCCAGTTCTGTGCTAATTGATCATTTCAGGCAGTGCTTGGGGACCATATGGGATGTTGGAGATAAAACCCAGACTAGCTGTGTGCAAGACAAGTGCCCTATCTGCTGTGCTATCACTCTGACCCCAGTGCTCAGATCTTAACTTAACCTTCATCATGATAACTTCTCATCATAATGACCACAGTCTTACTGAATTTTAAAAATATTTGTTGAAGATATAAAGAATTTTGGTCTCTTGTCCCTCTGTTTTCATATAATTTTATTGGGAGAAAACATCACCCCTTGGTATATTGATTTCCATGATTGCCCCTTTCCCCTTGGGTTATTTTCCTTCTGTGTAAAATGCAACCTGTAGAATATTGTTGAGTGAGAATCAACTGGTATCACTCTCAGTTTTTGCTTTTTCGAGTATTTTGTTTGTTTTGTTTCTTTGGGTCACACCCAGTGGTGATCAGGGCTTACTCCTGGCTCTGTGTTCAAGGAACATTCCTGGCTGGCTCTGGAAATCATATGTAGTGCATGGGGTTTAACCTGGGTCAGTCGTGTAAAGTTGTGTGCTATTGTGCTATCGCTTGGCTGCCAATCAAAAGCTGTAGGGTAAGTAAAAGAAGTCCAGAGTATTAGTCTCATGCTTAAAATTTTTCTGCCTAAACCCTGCCCCAAACATTATACAAATTCAATGCATTCACAATAAAAAAATGACATTTTTTAAAGACATAGATAAAATGTTGTTGAAATTTATATAGAATAATAAACCTTTGCAGAATAACGAAAGAAATCCTAAGGGGCAAAACGTGGGAGGTTTACCCGTCCCCAATTTTAAATTATACTGTAAAGCTGTAGTCATTAAAACAGTGTGGTACTGGAATAAGAACAGATTCTCAGACCAATGGAATAGAATCGAAAGTCCTGAGAGAGACCCACAAATATATGGACAGTAAATCTTTGACAAAGGATCCATGTATATATATGAAGTGGAGCAAGGAAAGCTGCCTCAAAAAATCATGCTGAGAAAACTGGGAAAACATACAAAAAAAAAAAGGAACTTAGGCCCATTTCTAACACCATGCACAAAAGTCATATAAAAATGAGTTAAAGACCGGGGCTGGAGCGATAGCATAGCGGGTAGGGCGTTTTCCTTGCACGCGGTCGACCCGGGTTCGAATCCCAGCATCCCATATGGTCCCCTGAGCACCGCCAGGAGTAATTCCTGAGTGCAGAGCCAGGAGTAACCCCTGTGCATCGCCGAGTGTGACCCGAAAAGCCAAAAAAAAAAAAACTTAAAAATGAGTTAAAGACCTTTATATCATACAGGAATATGTGAATCATACTGACAAACATATTAGCAGAATCCTTGTGACACTGAATTTAGAGGCATCTTCAATGATCCAATAAGATTGGCAAAGCAAATGGAAGCAAAGATAAATGGAACTACATTCAACCTAAAAGCTCATGCATGGCAAAAAGAAATGATGACTAGATAAAATACACTCCACAAACTGGAAGAAAAATATTTGCCAACCACTCATCTGACAAAGGGTTAATGTACAAGATATATAAGGCACTGGTAGAACTTCTGTCACTGTCACTGTCATCCCATTGCTCATCAATTTGTTGGAGCAGGCACCAGTAACGTCTCTCATTGAGACTTATTGTTACTGTTAACAAGAAAAAAAAAAGAAACCCCATCAAAAAATAGGGGGAAGAGATGAACTTACATGTCCTCATAAAAGACACAGAGATGGCCAAAAGGTATGCTTAACAATTCTCCACACCACAGTGAGATATCAACTTACCCAGTAGGACTGGCACACATAATAAAGAACAAAAACTACCAGTGTTGATGGGGCTATCCAACACCCATCCCTCCACCACACCAGTATACATTTCCCAGCACCAGTGTCCCCAAGTTTCCTCCCCAAACCGCCCTCTCAACCCTAGAGGCAGGCAGATGCTTTTCTTCTCTCTCTCTCTCTCTCTCTCTCTCTCTCTCTCTCTCTCTCTCTCTCTCTCTCTCTCTCTCTCTCTCTCTCTCTCTCTCTCTCCCTCCATACCTGTGTCCCTCCCTCCCTCTCTCCCTCCCCCTCTCCCATTTCTCCCCCGCACCGCCACATTTTGGGCATTGTGGTTTGTAATACAGCTGATCCTGTTTTAAAATTATAAGTAACTACAGTCCGAAGTGGAACAGTGGTGCCAGCCACCAAGAGAAAGTTCATCACATCTAAGGTCTTACCACCCTGAACGCACCCAATCTTGCCTGATCTCGGAAGCTAAGCAGGGTCAGACCTGGTTAGTACTTGAATGGGAGAAAGTTCATCAGAAACTCAGGTAAAATAAAGTACAAACATTTATACCATCAATATTTGAGTTCTTGGGTACACTGAGAAATTGCCTTTCAATGTGTCCCCTGAAATACTCATCCATGTTCATATGGTCTTTTAGTTCCTAACCAGACATACTAGGACATCTAGTCAAAATCCCGGGCCAGAGAAATAGTATAATGGTAAGGCATTTACTTTGCACATGACTGACTTGGATTTGATCCATGGCACTATATGTGGTCCTCGAGCCTGCCAGGAGTGATCCCTGAGTGTATAGCCGGGGTAAACCCCGAGCACTGCTGGTTGTATCCCCCAAACAGACAAAAACAAATCCTAATGCTGCCTTTGTAGATGTACATGCTTCTAGGTGGGTAAAATGAAGCAAAGTTTAATAGTCAATTATTAATTCCTATCTAAAGTATGGGAACCCATATGCAAGTAACCTGCCACAAGGCAGCAGAGATTGGCAGACTAAATAGACAGAAAAGGCACACTAAATTAAAAATACATATTTAGCACATCATCTGTTGTTAGTGATATGCTGAAAAATAGTAAGAATCTCTCTCCTTTCCTCACCCTTCAACACTGGTCACTATCCAGTTTGTGTGCTTTAGACATAGATATTAAGAGTGATGAGGGAAAACTCAGAGGAAAGAAAACGTCTTAAAATATTTTCACCAGGGGCTGGAGAAATAGCACAGCAGGTAGGGCGTTTGCCTTGCACTCGGGTGACCCGGGTTCAATTCCCAGCATCCCATATGGTCCCCTGAACACTGCCAGGGGATAATTCCTGAGTGCAGAGCCAAGAGTAACCCCTGTGCATCGCCGGGTGTGACCCAAAAAGAAAAAAAAATTCTCACCAATAATAGTGTTGTAAAACAAAGAATTTCAATTTTAGACTATTCTCACAAGAATCACTATATTCTCCTGGTATCAGTGATGGGAAAACCAGGAATATATATGTAGATATAAATATATGTATATATAAGAATATATTTATATATGGCACATTTTGTGATAGAATTATGACAAAAATGATAAATTCAACAAACTCATATGCAACACCATAACAAACAGCTAAGTAGGCAACACCAAATAAGAATCAGATTAGCAAATCAAGTGTTCTTTTTTGTACGAAATTTAAGAAGTTTTTGTTGGTAAATTGGTATTTTGTGTAATTCTGCCAAAGTCTTCAAATTATTTCCTATTTGCAAAATTATCTTGACAATTTTTAATGAAGATACTTTAACAAAAACTATCTCATAGATTCACTTTACAGAAATACCCCCAAATTTCAATGTACTGAAATATAAATTCTTCAACCCCTAAAACTACAATCTAGTATCACCTTCTGAAAATGCCACATGAATAACAGAGACATTTAATTTAATCTACACATGACATTTAATTTAAACTATGCATATAGTTATAAAATAATAACATAGTTTTTTTAAAAATGAACTTTGAGGAAATGAAATTGTCTGGAATTATGCTTCGGTATTCCCATATAACTACAGCAAGAATCCTACTTGAACCTCCTGGTGGAGATTTATCAATTGAGTCTTGTCTACTACTAAAACTATAATTAAACTGTACAGTAAGCTATTTAAACGTTTGCAATAATTTCCTTTGCAAGATACACTAGACTTCAGTTTCATTCTGCAAAATCATCTTCAATTACATATTTAATCTCCGTATTATTGCTTAAATTACACGCACACCATCCTGGCTGGAGACCCTGGCAGCAGCTGCCACACATTTCAAAGGGTTATTATTATGTTCAATAGGAGCCACATGTGCCAGTCGCCACAACAATTTGTACCCTATGACCTAATGCAACCTATCCGGGATTTTGTTAATGTTTTTCAAAGGCACAAAGGGTGATTCCTTTACTCATGATTCAGAAACTGAAAAGAGACATTCCAGAAGGGAGAGAACAAGAACTATATAGCTTTCTCTCAAGCTCACCAAACAGGTAACTATTTTAGGATTTGGAAAACCTGAGAAGAAAAAAAAACTACAAAAAACCTATATTTCATATTATTATTATTATCAGTTTAATATCAAATATAGTTCTTAAAAGTTAGAGTTCGTTAAGTTCACTGGGACATAGAAACAATAAAATAGCTCATATTCATGTATCTGGGACCAAAGTATTGTTCTAGAAACAATAAAAATTTTAATGATTCTTTTTCCCAGTCTAATAATTTCTTTTTTAACCACTGACTTACTGGTTTGGTGGAATTTTTCCACAGGTGTGAGCAGAATGGTAAGAAAATCTCTAAAATTTTATTGAGACAATGATTTTAGAACTTGTAGAATCATTCCTGAGCAATTGGAGTGCTTTGGGCTCCAAAATGCCTCACTCTTCATCCATGAACCACCTCCAGTGCCAAGTAAGCTCATTCACCAGGCATGACCCAGAGACTCATATATAAATCTTGAAAGAGATCAGCAAGTTACAGAGACTCTTCTGGTCTCTGTGCAAGGCATCTGGGCAACCAGGAAGGATGGGAGTCAGCCTAGTGCCTTCCCAAACAGAACCCCAGCAGCTGAAAACTTCCACACTCCACAGTGGTCACCATGCTCCCAGCCAGACTCCACTGCACAGGACCAGCTTTACCTAGAAATTAATCCGCTGAGAAACTCAGGTATGCAGGTCTTGTGACTGAAACCTCCAGGCTTCCAAAGAGTTGGGAATGGGCTACCTCCCCCCCTCACCCTACACTTCCAGAAGCAGAAGCAGTAATACACATACACACACACACACACACACACACACACACACATACACCAAAGCTACCACCAAATTAAAAACTTAACTCCAGTTGTATCACCTCATTTAAAATTCTGGACTTACTGGAGTGACATCTCAAACTCTACAACACTGATAAACCAAGAATAGCACACCAGATTGGATGAGATGTAATGTAGAAGGCAACCAATCTCAACTAACAAAACATAAACACACTGTAACAACATTTTAGTAATCTCTTATACCAGGACTTCATGGCTCCATGATGAGATACAACAATATTCATTAACTTTATTCTAAAGAAACATTTTTTGATCATTCTGTTAGCAAATTATTGATAACAATCAATCTCACTGTATCACACTGTCAACCCATTGTTCATCAATTTACTCAAGCGGGCACCAGTAATATCTCTATTATATTCAGCCCTGAGATTTTAGCAGCCTCTCCTTACTCATCTTTCCCAATGATTGGAGGCTCTTTCAGGGTCAGGGGAATGAGACCTATTGTTACTGTTTTTGGCATATCTAATATGCCACAGGTAGCTTGCCAGGCTCTGCCGTGTGGATGGGATACTCTTGGTAGCTTGCCGGGCTCTCAGAGAGGTATGTATATATCTGTTGCTGTATTTTGGATATGAATACACCATGGGGAGCTTGCCAGGCTCTCCCAAGTGGGCAATAGACTTTCGGTAGCTTGTCAGGTTCTCCAAAAGGAAGAACTAGGCTATTAGATGTTGTGCATATTATCACATATATTAGATATCGCACATATAACAATCAATATAAAATAAATTATTGCAGGACTGCTACGAGACCAGGTTTAAGGAGTGGCTGGGAAAATTTGAGACAATGGTAGAGGGAAGGTGTAATGGTGGTGGGATAGGTGTAAGAATATTGAATTCCTGCAACAAATCACTATGAACAACTTTGTAAACCACAGTGTTTATGTAAACTGTAAGGGGAAAATAATTTTTTAAGTTGAGAATATGAACACAGAGAGGGGTGGAGCGATAGCACAGCAGGTAGGGCGTTTGCCTTGCACGTGGCCGACCCAAGTTCGGTTCCCAGCATCCTATATGGTCTCCCAGCACTGCCAGGAGTAATTCCTGAGTGCAGAGCCAGGAGTAACCCCTGTGCACTGCTGGGTGTGACCCAAAAAGAAAAAAAAAAGAATATGAACACTGAGAGACATATATCTACATATGTATATACAGCACACACCTATATAATCTGTGTGATTCTCATTAAAACAGAACTACTTAGAGGTGACCTAGAACAACCTAAGAGTTCTACT
Organism: Sorex araneus; assembly: GCF_027595985.1. Lineage (NCBI taxonomy): Eukaryota > Metazoa > Chordata > Mammalia > Eulipotyphla > Soricidae > Sorex > Sorex araneus. Next base: position 243,478,473 of record NC_073302.1, read on the forward strand.
ACTCTTGCTCTTGGCAGAAATAGTTAATCAATTATTTGATTAATATTTGTTATATTATATATATTCTATTATATATACTCTATTATATATAATAAGTTAATAGTTAACCATTGTACTCTACCAGATCCTTCCACCATTACCTCTGGGTTGCTTCTCTCTTTCTCCCTCTACTCCCTCTGAGCTTAGTTCAATTGATCATATTTAAGAGTTTGCATTGGGTATTATATAATCTTTGTTTCTTTATACTCTGCACATGAGCAAGATAATCCCACATTTTTTGCCACTGACTCACTTTACTTAGCATGATATCTTCATTTGCATTGTGCTGCAAATTCCACTGAAGTTGCAGCACAATGCAAAACTTTATCTTTTCTTATAGCTTAGAAGTATTCCACTGTGTATGCATATACCACAATTTCTTTAACCATTCATTTGTTGTTGGGCACTTTGGCTTGTGCCCAGATCTTGACTAATGTAACAGTAGTTAAAAACAGCATTTCTCATTGGCTGAAAAGATGGTACAGAAATTAGAGCATTTGCCTTGCACGTGGCCAACCCAGGTTCCATCCTCAGCACCACATATCATGCCCTGAGAACCACTAGCAGTGATCCCTGAGCATAGAGTCAGGAGTAAACCCTGAGCACAGTTGGGTATGAAGCCTGCAGCCGCCACTGCCCCCACCCAACAGGAGCAGTAGTTATTGATTTGTGTTCCTTTTCAATCGAGTTACTCACTAAAAATGAAATTCAGTGGTTGAGTAAGTTTGGTTAACAAACTGAAAGATTAACAGTGCAAAAGTCTAGAACTTGCATAAAACTTAATGATGAGCCTGTTTAATTTCGCATAACTCTGTGTCCCCAAGTTAGTCACAGATCCAAATTTGTTTAAAAATAAAAAAAAATGTTTAGGAAGATGCAACAACTGAAGTCTATGGAACTAGAACTGGATCCATTTTATTGCACCAGGCAGATCAAGACTCAACAAATAAGGGCAAGATGGTAAAGGGCATAGACTGGAGCTAGAGAAATAGTACAACTGGTAGGGCACTTGCCTTGCACGTGGCTGACCCAGATTCGATTATTGACATACCATGTGGTACTCCCTCACCGCCAGGAGTAATTCCTTAGTGCAGAGCCAGGAGTAACCCCTGAACATCACTGGGTGTGGCCTCAAAACAAAAACCAAAAAAATAGCATAGACTCTGTGGGACACTTTTCTGTGTTACTCAACTCTAGCATCCTAGCAGCATCTTCAACCCTACAACCCAGCAGCCACAGGAAATATATAATTATGTGTGACTATGATGAGTTAAACCTTATTTACAAAAACAATGGTCAATGGAATTCAGCCCCATAGTAAGGGTTTGCTGATCCACACTTCAGTGGACTGAAAATCACTTACATTGCACTTTCTAATGAGTCACATATGCTTCCTTAAATCAGGGACTGGTGCATGAACTGTGAAATGACTGCAGGTGTAAACAGTTGAAAACCATTCGTGTAAAATACTGAAAACTGACATCTCCTAAATTAGTTCTGTGTCAAGTAATTAATAATCAGTTTTGATAGGACTACATCAAATTAAAAAGCTTCTGAATAGCAAAAGAAACTCAAGCCATAAAAAATGACACCCCAGTGAATGGGTGATAATATCAGCATACAATTATAAATTAGATAAAGCTTATATCCAAGATCCATAAAGCACTCACAAAACTAAAAAAAATCCAACAATTCCATCCACAAATGGGGCAAGAAGATGAACAGACATTTTTGCAAAGACTACATATGGATGGCAAACAGGCATATAAAAATTAATTATCACTTGTAATTAATGCAACAGTGAGGCAAATGCAAATCAAAACAACATTGAGATATCATGCACACCAGTTAAAATAGCATACATCAACAGCCAGTGCTGGCAGGCTTGTGGTGAGAAATGAACCTTCATTCACCATTGGTGGGAATGTCTGGTTCGGTGTCTATGGAAAGGAATATGGTGGAGTTATCAAAGAATTAGGAGTAGAACTCCCATATAACCCAATGATAGTACTTTGAGGCATGTATACCCAAACACAAAGGCATTAATTCAAAAGTATATATGTACACACTATGTTCATTACTGCTCTCAGTACAATAGTTGTGATATGGAAACAACCCAAATGCTCAACTACAGGTGAATGAATGAAGAATTGTGGTATATTTTCTATGCTGCTCTAACACAAAATCATGCAATTTGCTCTAACATGTATTGAACTAGAGAATATCACGCTGAGTGAAGTCAGTAAGAAGGAAAGAGATATATACAAAATGATCCCTCTCATATGTAGAATTTAAAGATACACAGCAAGGGCCAAAGGCAACACAAAGAGAGAGCTGGCCCACACAACTGATTTGATATGTGAAAGGAGGTAGTTGAGTGAAAGGTACACTAGAGTCCTTAAGGCAGCGAAGTGGGTGTACTGGTGATGCAGTGTTGAGACTCTATGCATGAGAAGCTATCATTTGTAGTAGAGTAAATCACAAAACCACAATCAATTAAAATGTTTAAAAAATAAAAATCTGTTGTTAGTAACATCACAATGGCAACAGAATTATTTTCAACTCTAATTAACCCATTATAGAAAGTGATTTTTAAAATACAATGATCATTGTACTTTGCACTTTTTTATTCTATTTCTATTTTTTTTGAGTAAGCTTTTTTTTTTTTATTGAATCACGATGTGGAAAGTTACAAAGCTTTCAGGCTTAAGTCTCAGTTACACAATGCTTGAACACCCATCCCTTCCCCAGTGCATATTCCACCACCAAGAACCACAGTAAACCTCCCCCCCACAGTAAACCACAGTAAACCGCCCCCCCCCCCCAGCATTCTTGGTACTATAGGAAGAAATGTGACTGTTCTAAGTTAAGATCAAATGATTATATCTAGTTGAACCAAAAAATTCTCTAGGATTATCTTAATGTGAGTAGAACTACTAGTTGGTTCTAGTGGATGGAGAACTTAGTGAGGGGTTTGAATGAAAGGATACTTAATAAGAACTCCCTTGAATAAAGCAGAGCAGAGACTACATCTCTCAGAGACAATAATCAACAACCATCTCCTGCACTTCTGATAAGCTTTGATTTTTACCTGCCAGTAAATTATTGTTCTTCAACATGGTTTTAAAATTTATTTCTTCCTTTTCTGATGACACCTGGAAGTGCTCAGGGAACAAAATGGGGTGCCAGGGATTGAACCCTGGATTGGTCACATGTAAGGCAAGCACCAAACCTGCTGTACTATTACTCTGGCTCTCAACATGTCTTTAAAGTATGTATTATAACTATTATAGTACTGCAAATATTTAGGAAATAGTGATTCAAACAGAAGCAGAAAAAACAGCATCTACTAAGTTTTATGATTCACCTACCATATCACACCCAACTGGAAAAGTCACACAAACTGAAATTAACCAGTATTTAAAATCGTGCTCTATTAAAATTCATTTTGCTTTATCATTTCAACTTTACAACATATTAAATATAATATCAATTCAGAGGATTTCCGCTCTATAAACAATACTGGGGGAGGGAAATTTTCCAAGAAACTTCCGCTTTTTTATTGATCTATGGTAAATATTTTTTTGGGGGGGTGAAATATCTCTTACTGTCACATTTCTTTTTTAAATTTTTTTTTTTTGGTTTCTGGGTCACACCCGGCAATGCACATGGGTTACTCCTGGCTCTTCATTCAGGAATTACCCCTGGCGGTGCTCAGGGGACCATATGGGATGCTGGGATTAGAACCTGGGTCGGCCGCGTGCAAGGCAAACGCCCTACCTGCTGTGCTATCGCTCCAGCCCCCTCTTTTTAAAATTTTTTAATGAACCACTGTAAGGTACAGCCACAGACTTACAAAATTTCGTGCTTACATTTCAGTCATACAATGATCGAGTACTCATCCCTCCATATGAAAAAAATATATATATATTTTTGCTTTTTTGGTCACACCCGGCAATGCACAGGGGTCACTCCTGGCTCATGCACTCAGGAATCACCTCTGGCAGTGCTCAGGGGACCGTATGGGATGCTGGGATTCGAACCTGGGTCGGCCACGTGCAAGGCAAACGCCCTACCCACTGTGCTGTCACTCCAGCCCCGAAAAATATTTTTAACTCTCAAAAAATTACAGAAAAGTTGCAGTATTTATCTGAAGCACAAGGAAGAGTACATGACTATGCATACACATGTTAGTGTGTGTGTACACTGATGAGCATCTCCACCCAAAAAGGCTTCATTCCTCTGGATCTAGGATTCTTACAGGAATTCATTATAAGGGGATAAAAGTGGAAAACAAGTATGCTCCCTAACATAAAAAGAAACAACCACAACCAAATATTAGTAGAGAGATTAATAAACCATGAAAATACATAAAAAGGAAAATGCTATCTCTATACAAGGGATGAAGCTACATTTACTGACACTGAGATAGAATCCAGTCAAACATTTTTCGTGCTATCCCTCCATGGCCCACTCTGCCATCTCTGGTCCTCTTCCCTGAGGAAGCGGCAGCGGTCAGGGGTGTCAGGACTCTGTCAGGTGCCTGCCACTCAGTTTTATTGATGCTTCTGAGGATACCATCAGCCCCAGCAGATAGATCAAATGCTGGCTCCAAAGCCCAGGCCCTAATCAAGAATTATCTATCACAAATAAATTGATTGGATTATCTACCACAAATAGACCTAATATGTGGGGATAACTTTCTAAGTAACTACATAAAACTAAAGCATACCACCAACTCTGTGTGTGGGAAACAAAAGTCTGACCAGTACATTATAAAAAGTGTAGTGCATAGAAGTTTTTAGTTTCCCACTGATTCAACTCATTAGGTTCAAGTTTGAATTACAGTGTATCTCATTTTGATTCAAAAGAAAATTTTTTAAAGAAAAAATATGGAGAGCTTGGGATATTTATTTTTACAAAGGAATTAAGTAAATATGATAAAAACCCATAGCCACACTCAGCAACAAGTTTGCTGGAAAATGAAGTATCAACCATAAAAGTGGTTAACGCTGTTTACATTATTCTGTTTTCATTCCTAAGCAGCTTGCTATATTTTTACACTAAAGAATTAATATTTATTCTCAGGACAAATATATCCTTCCTAGATACTTCTGGTGATTCGACAAAAATAGATATTGTGTAATTTATACAGTAACATGTCAGAAACAGCTGAATTTCATGGAGATATGGGATAAATATCTTATATTTAATAATTTTCCCAACTACTTGTTGCTTTGAAACTCTACAAAGATTCTCTGTGGGTCTTCCATACAAACTAATTTTAATCGTTACAATGTTATTTTCTCTCTAGTATTTCAGTAGGAAAAAGAAGTATTTCCCAAAAGCCTGGATATTTTATTAATCTTTTACCAACAAACATCAGTTAGTAGTGAAATTGTAAAGAGTATTATAAATAATCTTTTAAATAGTGAAATTTTAAGAGTACTATAAATAGTCTTTGAATGTTATGATTCTTATAAGTTGCTGATTAAATTATAGCTTTTATTCTCTAGCTCATAAGTGTTAGTTTTTAAATTCCAGCTAATTCTGATAGTTTCATAGTATCACAGTTAATATTGCAAGATACCATATGCACTTGGGGAAAGAGTCATGATTAATGATAATAGCCTTGTGGGTAATTTTGAAATTTATTTAACTTGTCAGATCTTATCATCGATAGAACTCATCAAGTTGCCAAAGAAAAGCTTGAACTAGCACACACATGTCAAACAATGCTTTACTGTGACTTTCACTTACACTATTGTTAACCTCAATTTCTCTTTTTTTCTCTTTTTTATAGGAATCCTTTTAAGGACCACTTGATACCAGTCAGTTTAAGCAAAACTATAAAATAGTCCTGAATAAATCCATTAAATCAAAACAAACAAATGGCCACATTTCTCTAGAAGCTAAATGAGACCAAAGTGCAAGAATCCCTGCACTGGGGGATAGGGAGAAAGAGAGGGAGAGGGAAGGGGGAGCAAGAGCACAGCAGATAAAACCCTTGCCTTGCAGCAGTCCACCAGGTTTGATCCGGGTATCCCCATATGGTCCCTCAAACTCACCAGGAGTAATTCCTGAGCACAGAAGTAGGAAAAATTTCTAAGTACCACCCTGTGAAGCCTCAAAACGAACAAAATAAAAGAATCCCTGCACTGCCCCTCCTCTGAGGACTCCATTCTCCCTTCCCCTGCTCATTTCTTGAGAGTACGCCAGAAATAAAGATCGAATATGCCAGTTGAAACTCATATGTATTAGCAATAAAGGTGATTTCTTATTACTTTCTAACACCCCCCCCCCAAAAAACCCTCTTTTCTTCTAGCATCTGAACAATGATATAATGCCTTGCTAGAAGGCTGGAACTATAGCACAGAGGATAGTAATAGCGCAGCGTTTGCCTTGCATGCTTTGCCTGCGGCCAACTCGGGTTCAATTCCCAGCATCCCATGTGGTCCCCCAAGCACTGACAGGGGAAATTCCTGAGTTCATGAACTAGGAGTAACCCCTGCACATCGCCAGGTGTGACCCAAAAGGTAAAGGTAAATAAACAAATAAATAAATAAATAAATTAAATAATGCCTTGCTAGGCTCCACGGTTGATATCCCACACACAGTGGGGCTTTCAAGAACCTACTAGCTTGTCTATTTCATGGAGCTTAGCTGTCATTTTGGCAACAGTTGGGTGAACAAGAGAGAGATTTTTCTAATCATTCATAATCATCTGGAGCACTACCCTTATATACTGACTTGCTCAAGTGAAGATGATGGGTGCCAGCCAGTGGATCTTCGCAGGAAGACCTTTATTTCCTTGCATTTTCATTGAGATAAAGCAATGGATGCCAGGCATAATGATTCTAATTCTATTCTTTTCTTATTTTTTTATTTTGGAGTGGGGGTTGGGATGAGGAGCACATCTGGCCATGCTCAGAGCCTAGTCCAGGCTCTGTGCTCAGGGATTACACCTGGCAGTCACAGGGGACCATATGGGAATCAAACCTGGGCTGGCCATATGCAAAGCCAGTGCCTTACCTGCTGTACTAATTCCTTGACCCCTGTTTCTAATTATTTTACCACTTCCTTTCTTCCTTTCTCTTGTTTGCCTTAGCATCAGAGCTCTGAAGCCTTAAAAGCTCATCTCTGCACATCCACCAAGGATGCACATTTGTATATACTGTACTGCACGAGGATGCACTGTACATCAAACTGACTGCTTTTATTCTACCAAATGACATTATAGTGAGAAATTGTAAAATAACTTGAATACAACTAAAAGAATGAAGATTTTTTTTAAATGGGGAGCTAGAAAAAAAGAGGGAGGAGAATGCCAGTCAAAAATATGGAGTGCTTTTTGTATTATTATAAAACAACAACAACAAACAGAAAAGGAACCTATTCTTAGTAAACACTGAAACACATAAAATGAATCTCTTTCAAAACTGGATAATAAAGAAGCATTCTTTGGTTGGGGCAGGAGGGAATGAGAAGTGTTAGGACCACATCTGGCAATATCAAGACTTATTTCTCACCCCTGACTTTGCTAAGGATCAAACAAGGTATAAAGTAAGCATTTAACCCCCACCATACTATCTGTCCACCCCAGATGAAGCATTCTTAACAATAACTAAGTAAAGTCAGATACCATCCATAAAATATTCTCAGTTTTGTATTAGAAATCACTCTTTGGTCTAAGTAGAACAAAAAGCTCAAGTTACTTATAAGTACTATGTAGAATAAAAGTCTATCCTTGCTTTGTAGGAAATGAGTTGCCTCCAAAATTGAAGGCTTATTTTAAGTTTGTGGAACTGTGAAATTACCAAGGAACAAAGGATCTCCAGATTAAAAGTTCACTATTTTATTCATGCAAATACTTACCAACAACCTAGCAAAGTACTATATTGCCATTAAAGATGTCCACTTACAAAGAGTCATATTCTTGCTCCATGAATCTTAGATTTATTCTAAGGAACTCAGGAGAGATATACAAAACACACACACACACACACACACACACACACACACACACACACACACACACCACCTTATCTTCAAATCAAACTATTTCCTGGGTCCCTGGCTACCCTCCAAATCAGCTTCCACCTCTGTTCTTATCAGTATCTTAAGCCACTATGGGGTAGATGCATGTCTGCAGAATGTTCAGAGAACCATGCTGCTCAGGTCACTAGGAGCTAGTAGCACTGGAATGTTGGAGTAATAAGTGTAAAACATCCAATCACAATATTAATTGAAACAACTACTGTCACATAGAGTTTGTACTGAAAAGAATATTCTACACATCTCCTTTATAACCAAGACTGGAGTTAACTATTTACCTAATATAAATCATTATGGGATGTTAAACCAGATTCAAACTACTCAATTTTTTGGTGGAGGAACACTGATATCTGAATAGGGCTGTGATATGGCAACAATACTTTGAGAAGATGTGAAACTGTACCTCATCCTGAAACACATACAATCATATAAACTGTTATATCAAAAAAATTAAATCCCATTTGTATGCATAATTCTAAGCAAGCAAAATTAAGGGGTTTTGTTTGTTTACTGAATCAGGATGAGATACACAATTACAAAGTTGTTCCAACACCCATCCCTTCACCAGTGCACATTTCCTGCTACCAATGTCTTCAAGTTTCCTTCCTGCTGTAAAATAAAGTTTCATCATGAATAGATGTTATAGAGTTGCTATTTTGATGTTGAATGATAAAGATAGAACTTTTGAAAAGATACTTACATCCAAAGAATCCTCCTTCAACAGGATAAGGGCCATATTTTGTGATACCAACCGGCAGGAATATCCTGAGGAGAGATAAGTAGCCACAATTGTGAATTTGCCATCCCATCCATAAACTCAGAAATTTTCAGTGATTAACTTAATTCAGCTTCCCTTCTTATATTTTCTTGATTATCAGATTAAGCCCAGTAATTTCTTTTGATAAATTGGGCAAGAGAGAGGGATAGGAAAATTTAACACTGATTTTAATTCTTATAAACAACTTGAATTAGAACTGGTTGGAATATTTTCAACACTAAATGCTAAAATCAATGATTGACTATTTTCTTTGGCTCTTGCTTTATTCTTGTGTCTTTTTGTCACCTTAGCATAAGCCTTGTATTATCCAAATAACAAACACTTTTGGAAGCCAAAGGGGTGCTTGAAATCAAGGTAGAGTTACTTCTCCTGCCACAACTTTTAAAGCAATCCCATTTTAAAATTGAACCAGAGTTGTTTTTTTTTAAAAAAAGGAACAAGGTATTCCAAAAATAAACAATTTCGATCACATTTTAAAATGACATTTCCATATATTAACCTTTTCCTTATATTTCCTCCAAGAAGGTCTACATAAGTTCATTAAGATAAGGGATACATGACTACAGAAACATGGACCAACTAATCAGCATGTTGCTCTTCAACCTTCAGACAAGTATGTGTGTGACACCCCCCAGGGGTGCTGTTCATAAAGCATGGATCCTAGATTCTTTTCTGCAGAACAGTTAAAATGCCCATTCCCACAGAAGCTATTCTTAACTAGAAAAGGAGATGGGTATTAGTTAGATGCCTAAGTTAGTGAACTGATGAATTTATTTGTTTGATTCAACAAAGCAATTCCTCCTTACATCCTTAAAATAAAATTCAAGACAGAAAAATTAAGACCAAGAAAATACTTGTTTGGAGGGGAATAAGGTGAAATGATTGTATTTATTTTGAAATGCACAAAGTATATCATTCACTCATGATTGTCACTTTAAGTAGAACATTTAATTAATTACTCAGAATACAAATTTTAAAACACAAAGTGTAGCTTTAAATTCAAATATTTTTTAAAGCAATACCATAAAGATATAGTCAAGGCTATTACTAACAGTTATCACAAGAGAATCTGGTTACTTCACTTGTTAAAACCGCCCTACATTAATTTAAAACCAAAACAAAGAGAATAATTTATAATCATAATACCACATGACCAAAAAGCTGTCAAACCTCTAAGGGTTAAAAAAAACAGTAGTGGTGTGGGGGAGAAAATATTAAACAATGTTCTATACATTTTCAAAGATTTTCAGGTATGGATTTTTAGCAATAGTGGTGAATAAATAAAAGACATTTCCAAAATGTCATAGGTTGGACTAAAATAACTGAACTTGTGCTTTCTCACTGAGTACTGAATAGAGAACATATTTTATTTTCACTTATTAGAAGGGGGGATTGCAACTTCGAATATTTCCCTCAGGCTTATTCTTTCTTTATCCCCAGAGACTCCCAGCAACTTCACACAATACAGACTCTACAAATTTACTATAACAAATGCAGTAGGATTTTCCAGTGGTTTTTCATTTGAACAACAGCTGCAGGAGCACACTTGTAACTTTTAAGCTCCAGCTTGATGCTTTATGTTATATTTTTCAATTGAAGCAAAAATGTCACATGACAACTGAAGTCTCACGAAGATATAATGGAAAAATTTCTCTTTTTCCAGTCACTGCAGAGGAGGGCAATAAATAAAACTACCGGCACCTTCATGAATTTAAATATATAAAACTAAATCTTTCTGAGAAGAAACAGGTGGGTATATTGTTTTTAATTTGAATAACAAACAGATTTTTGTTTCAATAATTATCACACAAACTCCTGCATTAGACAGATCATGGAAATCTAACACAGACTTCAAGTTAGTTGTGACTTAACTAAGTCACAGTTAATTGTGACTTAACTAATGTGGCAAATTAAATTATGTCAATCCAAGTTGGGTGTGCTTGATTTCTAGTGTTTTTGGATAAAATGAGATCAACTCTTGGAAAACATCCAGGTCTGAAATGTCAACCCACACTTGTAAATTGAGGGCTAGTTCTTTAATCTACAATCTAACAAGACGACCATAAAATGACTGAGAAGAACCACGGGGATTTTACTCTTTACTGCAGCTGAAATTAACAGTACACTATAGAAGTGTTTAGTCTCTATACTACCTGAGCATAATCAACATTCAAAGAAATCAAAACATTACACAGCCTATGGTACTTAGGGCAGGACTTGATTTTAATAATCCTCATGAGAAAATATTGCCACACTAAGTATCTCAGATCTTGAAATCACTAGGTTTTTAAAAATTCAAACTTAATTTAAAATAAAGTTCTTTTTCACTGTCTTAAAATCTTTAATTGAAATTCTCAAGGATCACTCCTGACTCTGCTCTATTCCTGGTAGTGCTCAGGGGACCATATGGGGTGTCAGGGACAGAAGACAGGTCAGTTATGTGCAAGGCAAACAAGTATCTGCTTTACTTTCGCTCTAGCCCCTATAATACTACTAATAATGGTTTTATATAAATATAACTCCGACATTCTGACTTTTTAAAAATCAAACTTAGGGACCAGAGTGATAGTATGGTGGGTAAGGTGTTTATCTTGCATGTGGTCAACCTGCGTTTAATCCCTAGTACTGCCTATGATCCTCCAAGCCTGCCTGGAGTGATCCCTGAGTGCAGAGTCAGGAGTAAGTCTTGAGCATGGCTGGGTATAGCCCAAAAACATAAAACAAAAAAGCAAGCTTAGTTAATCAACAAAATTCCAAATTCTTTGAAGACATTTTTGGAAGGGCTAAAATGGGTCTCTGCTAACCTAGGATACATCCTAGGATCCAACTAATGAAATTACCACCCAACATTGGGATTCAGTGTGAATTCCAAACCCTCAGTGGTTATGTTGTTGGTTCTACTCTCCTTTGTTGTTGTGGCTTCAGAGCCACAGCCAGCATGCTCAAGGACCACTCCCAGAGTTCAGGGACCATATGAGACACTGGAGATCAAATGTGGGTAGGCCGCATGCAAGGCAAACACCTTACCCACTAGACCACTCCAGTTTTCATTCTACTCTTCTCACAGACAATCCTGACCTGAATGTGAGTATGAAACATGCCTCAAGACATCAGGAATGGATGATGGAAGATGGTACCCAATCTATTCCACTTGGAATCAAAGAGACTATTCAGAGTCTTTCCTCATTCACCTATGAAGAGACAGAACATCGATGTAAAAAATCCTTTATAGATCCACCCACAGGGCCATTTTCCACTCCAAATCTCTTTAGACCTTCTTAAAGGTGTTCTGTATGTGAAAAAACACCTGCTTTAGACTTAATTTGGTATATCCTTCAAAACCAGGCTACCCTCACCCATTCTGTACTACTTTTTATAGAGAAGAAAAATCTTCATGAAGACTCAAATTTTAAATCTTCCCTATTGTTGAAGACTTCCCTGGTCTCTTCCAGCTGGCATATTTCCCTTCTGGGGGCTAAATATCAAGTATCAGAAGTACAAGCTCAGATTTTCAGCAACTCAATGATGTAAACTTGGTTACCTGATCTTTCTATGACTCAGCTCTCTCATGAAGAAAGCATATCATGTGTTCTCTAGGTGGAAGCTGAAAGTGGGCATGCTGGTTCATATGGTTAGATCTATTTTTAATTTTGAATACTCTTTTCCATTGAGGTTAAACTAACCTACATTTCCACCAACAGCATATAGTTTCTAGCGATTTTGATGAGACCACTGTCATTGATAAATCATTGTTTTGATTTGTATTTCTCTAAAAATAAACTATAATGGGAATCCTGTCAGGTGTCTGTTAGCCATCTATATATCTGATTTAGTAAAGTGCCTATTAGCTCTTTCCCCATTTTGGGGGGTAAGACTGTTTTCTTATTGTTAATCTCTGTGAGTTGCATATATATCTTGGATATAAGCTTTTGTCAGATATATTTTATGTGAACAAATATTCCAGAGAACAACAAAACACTAATTCAGAAAGAATATGCACACCTATGTTCAATGTAACTCTTTACAATAACCAAGATCTGGTAACAGCAATGACAAATGGGTTGATAAAGGTGTGAATGGCCTGGGGAGAGACTACGGCACCTCATATTGTCCCCTGAGAATCACCCAGAATTATCCCTGGTGAAGAGCCAGGGGTAAGCCCAAGCACCACCAGGTGTGGCCCAAAAATAAAACAAAATAAAAAGATGTGATTAATAGATAGACAGACAGACAGACAGACAGACAGATAGATAGATAGATAGATAGATAAGAAGAAAACAATCCAGCTATCAAAAAAGACAAAATATTTCCTTTTGCAATGACATGGATGGAATTGGAGGGGAACAGACTAAATGAATTAAATGGAAAAAGACAAATACTGAATAATGTCACACATATGTGAAATAAACAGACAAAGCCAGACAAAAACAAACCCTTGGGCCCTGAACACACACTTGAAGTTGCCATAAGGAGAAGAGGCAGGAAGACCAACGTGAGGAAAGGGCAATGAACTGCGGGGCAGGGCAGTGGGGGACATTGGCACTTCGATGAGGGATGGACTGTGGACACATGTATTTTGAAAAGGTGTGATTGTACTCCTAAATATACCATGTAAACCATGATGCTGTCTCAATTTAAAGGCGGAAGTTTGGGGGGGGGAATGATTATCTCAAAGGAAATTAAATATAAAGACTTACATAGAGGACTTTACACACAATTACTGAGTACTCTTGGTGCCATTTTTAATAAACAGGCTTTATTTATCGAACTTTCTCATCTATTTCATTCTCTTGTTCCGTAATTAACTCATTACTCCCCAGTTTGAGGCCTAAGTTCCCAATTCAGGGGTTACTTCTGGTAGTGCTTGGGGGGATCATATGCAATGTCAGGATCAAACCAGAGTCAGTTGTGTGCAAAGCATGTGCCTTAATCTCTGTTCTATGTCTTTGAACAGAAACCAAACTTCTAAAACTGTAAGAAGTAATTTAAACTGCAGGGGGAGAACAACAGAATTCCAACTCAGAAATGGAGTACAGTGAAAGCTGTTTAAAATGGACTATACATCAGGATTTTGCTCTCACTTATCCTGTATCCATTAGGGGAAAGTCATAGGTCCTGAAAACTTAAAATATATTGTCTATTTAATAGATGTTTTATCTAGTAGTAATAAGGAAATGACAACTATGCAATTCACAAAGGTTATAGCTGAAATTTCACTTTAGACTACCTGATGCCAAATCTTGAAGCTGACGAAGAAACCGGCCAGCTCCTTGAATACAGCTAGTTAGTATAAATTCAAGCACAGAACACCAGAGTTCTTGCGTTACACCAGCTCCAAACTGTCTACACCCACAGATGATTGTGCCTGCATAATATATATAGGCTCACAAATCTAGAACTGAATTTGATCAAGTATATTTACAAGGAGTAAACCAAAGTTATACTTTAAATTTTAGTTCTCAAATTATAATAAGCAGATAGACAGGTCATATGCTAAAGGGAGATTACCAAGCATTAGGGTAGCAATGGGGGAATGAAAATCAGACTAGTGAGACACAGACTATAGGTCATGGGTACTTTGTTGGTGGGGTGAGCGTATGGTAACTGTGTATGTTATCACACACAGTTTATCTATCCCGTAAACATTCACACTATAATAACATGTTACTTAAGCTATACTGCAATCATTTTAAAAAAATAATAATAAAAAGAAATAACAACCCCAGCATTTCTGGAAAACAATATGGGCATTCCTCAAAAAACTAGAAATTGAACTTCCATATGACCCCGCAACACCACTTCTGGGAATATATCCAGGGATGCAAAAAAGAACAGTAGAAATGACATTTGCACCTGTATATTCATTGCAGCACTGTTCACAGTAGCCAGAATCTGGAAACAACCCAAGTGCCCAAGAACGGATGACTGGTTAAAGAAACTACGGTACACCTATACAATGAAATACTATGCAGCTGTTCGAAAAGATGAAATCATGAAATTTGTTTAGATGGACATGGAGAGTATCATGCCAAGTGAAAATGAGTCAGAAAAAGAGGGACAGACATAGAATGAGTGCACTTATTTGTGGAATATAAAATAACATGCACTGCACTGTAGCATTGTCTTCCTGTTGTTCATCGATTTGCTCGAGCATGCACCAGTAACGTCTCCATTGTGAGACGTGTTGTTACTGTTTTTAGCATATTGACTATGGCACGGGTAGCTTGCCAGGCCCTGCCATGCGGGTAGGATACTCTTGGTAGCATTCCGGGCTCTCCGAGAGGGACAGAAGAATCGAAACTGGGTCAGCCGTGTGTGAGACAAAAAAGGAGAGTACAGAAAAGGATCAGAGGGATTGCTCCACTGGTTGGAAGTCTGCTTCATGATCTGGGGGAAAAAGCAGTTGGGACAGAGAAGGGATCACTAAGTCAATAATGGTTGGAGGGATCGCATGAGATGGGAGATGTGTGCTGAAAATAGATAAAGGACCAAATATGATGGCCTCTCAGTATCTGTATTGAAAAACCATAATGCCTCAAAGTAGAAAGAGGATAAGAAGTAAATTTCTTGCTATAGATGCAGGGGGTGGGAGGAATACTGGGGAGGCAGGAGGAATACTGGGGACATTGGTGATGTAATATATACACTGGTGGAAGGATAGGTGTTTGATCATTGTATGACTGAAACTCTATCTATAAAAGCTTTGTAACTTTATCTCACATTGATTCAATTTTAAAAAAGATAAAAAAGAGGGGGAACATAACAACCCCAAATATTAAACATACCATATATAACCTCCAAACATATTCTCCTTTGTTCTTACTATATGTAACCATTAAGGAAAAGTCAATGAAAACTGGAAATCAATCCAATTTTAGGATGCCAAAGCATCCTGGCTTCAGAGGCAACAGAACAGAAGCACTCTGTGTCTTAGGACTATTATTAGCTCTACTTTTCTTTTATAACCTAGAATTATGAATGCTAGGCACTTAATCATCTTTCCAAACATCTTAGGCATATCCTAAAACCCATATAAAATATAGTAAATTTTATAGAATATTCTATGACTATTATTTAGAAATGACCAATGATGGCTCATGTGGCCAAGGAGAGGAGGAATACATGACTAGATCCCAGGCCTTCAATATATATGGTGTCTGAGCAAGACCCCAGACTGCTTACCAGTGATCTGGCATAGATAGATAGATAGATAGATAGATAGATAGATAGATAGATAGATAGATAGATAGATAGATAGATAGAGATAAAGAGAGAGATAAAGAGATATAGAGGAAAACAATGTCTCCTGGAGAAATCTAACAACTGATAACATCATTAAGATGGATGTAATTATATAAAATTTAAACTCATATATAAACTTAGAGGAAAATATGCCACTAATTTCTTCAGTTAAAATTCTGCAGAAAAAGCAATTAAAAAAAAAAAACAACTCTCAGTTGTCAGTGCTTGAATTCTATGTCCTATAAAAAAAAAGTGTTTCTAACCTTCCAGGAAAATGGAAGAGTTTTAATGCTTATAAAATCATTCTGCTAATTCCAGCACTTCATTTGATTTGGTTAATATTTTTCTTGATCTTGTGATTGAAAAAGTCCTACAAAACATCATCACTGGAAAACACAATTGAGGAAGCCACAGGCTTGTCAACACTACACTCTAAAAACATAGTAAAATACAAAACACCAAACTGAAAAATAACTTTGAAATTAATTACCTATATTAATTGCAGTTTCTTGTTTGTCTCCCGTCAACACCCAAATCTTAATTTCTGCCTTCAGCAGAGTTGCTATGGTTTCTGGAACCCCTGCCTGAAGGCGATCTTCTATGGCTGTAGCTCCAAGTAGCAATAAATTCTGGATCAAAAAAAAAAAAAAAAAGCACCTTCAATTAAGGATAGGGATACAATCCAGATAAGCATTAACAACACAACCCTGGCAAAAGAAAGGCAGTCAAAATGTCCTGACAGCTATTTCTTCTGCCTTAAAATTCCAGGATAAACAATACTATCTGGATTGTGGCAAGCCAAAACTATTTCCATGTGAGAACTATTTCTCCTACCCACATAAGTCAATATTAACTTTGTTCTTGGTACGTGAATATGGGAGAGAAGAAGCACATGGCAGATGAGCAGATAGATGCTGATCCCTTAGATATTAACAGCACGCTAGCCCTAGTCCCTCACTTGTCTCATGAGTTGAGTATTTGAGACTCAAAGGATGGGAAAATCTGATTTCTGTATGATACACTCATCAAGCAATACAGGACCTAAGAGCATACAATAATGACTTTGGCAGAGAACAAAAACATCGAAGTATCTTAATACTGAGGAACTATGAGGCCAGAGCTGGTGGGGCACTTGCTTTTGTACACAGCTGACCCGAGTTCAATCCCTCACATCCCATATGTCCCCTATTTCCTCCATGAGTGATCCTTGAGTACCGAGGCAGGAATAAATCCTGAGAATAATCCAAAATACTAAAAAATAAAAATTTTAAAATTTTAAATTCTTAAATTTAAAAATATAAATACTGTCCCTGTAAGGACCTATAAATACTGTCCCTGTAAGTCCTTTCCACAGTGCAGAAGGCTCAGCTCACACTGGGGAGGGCTGTAAATGAAGAGTCTGGAGCTATTCCGCTTCCTGGTCAAGAAGTCAACAAAGCTTTGCCCAGGTGTCCTAATAACTGTATGGCCTCACAGGGAGTCTCCAGGATAGAGCAGCTCAGCCCAGTTTGGTCAGTCAACCATTGGGAAGAGCCCGGTTCCCACAGACCCTTACATGCTCGGGATTGCATGTGCAGTCAGTCTCTCTGTCTCTGTTTCTGTCTCTGTCTCTCTCTGTGTCTGTCTGTCTGTCTGTCTGTCTGTCTGTCTGTCTGTCTGTCTCTCCACATCTGACAGTATTCAGGGATTTCTCTGACTATATGTTCTGGCAAGCTTGGGGGATCGTATGGGGTGACAGGGATTGAACCTGGGTCAGCGTGTGCAAGGCAAGCACCCTGCTATACTATCTCTCCAGTCCCTGCTCATCATCTTCTCAACACTTTTTTTCCTAAGCACAACTACCGCTAAATCAGAGCAAATGCGTACCTGCATTTATTCCAACCCAAAGTCTATTAAAATGGCACACAAGTGAATATAAAACTCAAAATAAAAATGGATAATTAAAAGGTGAAAGCCATTTTTAAAGCACACATGCAAACAAATGAGAAATGGGGGGAAAAGGTAAATGGCTGATGTCTCAAGCTATAGAACTGGAAATACCTGGACCAATGACTGCTGACATAAAACAGAAAAGTCGAGGCTGGAGCTATAGGAGAGCAAGCAGGGCATTTGCCTTCCATGCAGCTGACCCAGGTTCCATCCACAGAACCCTCTGTGGTCCCCTGAGCATTGCCAGGAGTCATTCTTGAGAGCAAAACTAGAAGTGACCCCTAAGCATTGCTAGGTGTGGCCCAAACACTTTGCCCTCCCCTGCAGAAAAAGGAAAAGTAAAAATCCAGCTCCCAATTTCGATACACCAGTACATAGCAAGTTACTCAGTGCTTTGGGATAAACTGCAAAGAACCAAGATTTAAAAAAAAAAAAGAACTGGCAATCTGGGATAGCATTAGCAATGCTGATAATATTCCAGCAGTATCAGAGAAGTGTGAAAATTCCATGTATGCACAATATCCCACACCAGCTCTTGCAGTCTGATTCTGATTCTGCTGATTCTGATTCTGACAGAGTGAGCTAATCTCCTTAAAACTTATCTCAGGCAAACCCAGAAAGTCACTGATTCTCTTTTTAACCTCACACTTCCTAAGACATCACACTGATGTGGCTAGAGCTTCAGATCACCCTTAAACACAGAGCCTTTCTTAAAGCACAGAATGATGCCAAGCTAGCGGTAAATTAAAATACATGAAAAAGAACATCACTACACTGCAAAGGGTTTTCATGCTCACAGGCTTTGCTGAATAGGTGCACAAGAGGCAAATGCAGCGGGAAGTGGTTACCTTCTCAATGAGCTCGTAGCACTCCTCCACTCGCTGGGCCCTGTCCTTCAGGATGGTGCTGGCTTCTTGGTAGACTTTCAGCCAGTCCTCATACTCATTCTCTGTGAGGTCGGCATATGCCAGACAGAGAGTCCTCAAGCCTGCAAAGAGTCCTAGTGAAAGCCATGACACGGCGACAGGGAACAAATGGGGGAGCTGATCACCGAGGATATAGCATGTGGCTCATTTCAGACCTGCTCACTCCAAAACAGTCCAAGAAACCACCTGCCTTTTAGGTGAGCCTAATTCAGTTTTCATGCCTCTGCAAAGGTCACTTCAAAAATAATTTAAGTACACTTGAATATAAACCACCTCTAAGTGTGGGGCTGGAGCGATGGTACAGCAGGTAGGGCACTTGCCTTGCAAGTGGCCAATCTGGGTTCAATCCATGACACCCCATATGATCCCTGAGCCTTACCAGGAGTGATCCCTGAGCGCAGAGTCAGGAATAAGTCCTCAGCACTGTTGGTCAGGAATAAATCCTGACTCCAACAGAAAACAAACAAAAAAAAACCCAACCATCTCTTGTATCAATCTGAGAAGCAGCCCTGAGTATGGACTCCCCCAGAGCAAGTTCTGGTACAGCTATTGGGAGGGGCGTGGGCAGTGGGACAGCAAGGAGAGGAGGCTGGAAGGACACTTTTGAGTAAGGGAAGGAAGTTCAATGTGCTTGCATGTGAAATACTGGGCATTCCAAACAGCCACGCGGTGGGTGGAGGGTGTTGTGATGTGAGTCCGTATGTCTGTGTGCCTGTAGGAAGACATAAAGGGGAGCGAGAAGCAGCGGACACTTAAGAAAGGTTCTAGCTTCTGTCTTTCTCACAGGGAAATCTGATGCAATGTTTAGAGCCCTTCAGAGAGGGCCTTCCTGGCTCTACAAAGGTTCACAGGAGTCAGCCACAGATGGAGCAGGGAAATGACAAAGGGAGTGATCCCAAGGCAAGGAATGATAATTACAGGATGATTCGACCCACTGTGAACTGACCTGCCTTTTCCTTCTATACCTCTGTCTAGTTAGAGAATCTGGACCTTGCCTTGCATTTTGTCAGTCTCATAGATTCATGGGAGCAGTGCTAGTCCTAGTAAAGTACATTCCTATAAAGCAAGCCAAAAACTGCACAAAAATTACCTGCCTGTGCAAAATAGGAGAGCTGACCAGACCATCAGCAGTAAGCATGTGACTACATAATGGTTAAGAAGAGTGCTGACAAATTCCACCTACCTTCCGTGGCAAAATATTCCAGGTGGCATAATGTTTCCTCCATGTATTTTGAATCCTTTGAAAGTCTCTCAAAAATGACATTATCCTATAATATAGGGAAAGAGTGTAAGTGGCCAAGCTTGCAGAAAACCCTGTGGCCAGATTCTAAGCAGAGCTTTGTTGCATAGTGTTTATCAACTGTACCGCCCACTTGAGTGGGCAAGTAGAAATGCAGCTGTTGGTGAGATTTGTAAGCTTGGAAAACAAACAAGGCACAAATGGGTAGAAACAGATATACAGTGAGAAGGACCTCCTATGCCAGGCGAATAATCAGGGAGAGGACAGTGCTGTGTTTTTCCATTCTTGTAAAACTGTCATAGTTCATCATACTCTTCTACAGAAACGGAAAGGTGAAAAGGCACACCCTATTTTCCTCAAATGAACTTGTTCTTCCCAGCACCACAGAAACTCATGATCAGGGGAAGGGCTACATTCTACCTTGACCCAGATCAGCTGAGCACACTTGGGTGTGACTCTAGGCATCCCTTTGTGACAATTTTCCTGAGGGAGAAGTGGGCCAGGCTGGAAGCCAACAACTCTCCATCAAACTGCAGTTTTATGATACTAAATATTTTCTTCCTCAGGAAGTCTCATTTTATTTGGAGAGAGGGAAGTTGGAAGAGAAATGTGTTTAAAGAAAAGGAAAATGCACCATAAGAGCACTTTGTGTGTTTACAACTGTTCTATAGTCAGGTTTTCCTCTGTGATTCTTAGAATAAGTACCAAACAAACAAAAAGTGAAAACTGTATCATAGAAGAACTAGGCAATCCTGATTTGTTTCTATTTTAAACACAAAGTTCTTGAATGAGATGTCCAGACACAATCTGTTTGGAATTCATAGGTATTATCTATGAATGCCCATGAATTCATAGGGGGGCTCCCAAGCAGTGCTCAGTAGGAAGACAGACTACAGTCTGAGGATGTGGTGTTGCTAGGGCCCTGCAGTGCCAGGATCCTTGGGAGATCGGGGTGGAGCTTGGAAGTCTTCGAGCCTACACCCAGCAATGCTTAGGGGGTCACTCGGTGATGGAAATCAAACCTAGGTGAGGAATGTGCCAGATAGAGGCTTTAACCGATTTACTCTCTCCCAGCCCCTACTTTACTCATTGTGTAAATCTCTTATGATGGTGAACAAACAAGAACATACTTCCTTCAAACAATTGATAAAAATTTTCCACAAATCACTGATTCTTAGTAGAGCTTCCTTTGCTTATCATCTCTAATTTCTTTCTGGTTTGGGGTTTGGGGCCACACTCACAGGAATCCTCAGGAACTGGGACTGGAGCAGCATTCGAGGGTCAGTCCTGGAGGCACTGTGGGAACCACGCACCACCAGAAATCAAACTCAGGAATCCTCTAGGCAAAGCATGTGCTTCAGCCCTTTAAACCTCCTTCCTTCCTAGCCCTAGCTGCTTTTCCTTGACATAGTCTCATAAAGTGAAATAAGTTCTTTCTCCCCTTAACACTGAAGACCACAACAATATAGAATTTGCAAATAAGACTATAACCAGTAACATCTTTATTACAGATAAGGCGCTCTTTTTTTTTTGCTTTTTGGGTCACACCTTGCGATGCACAGGGGTTAGTCCTGGTTCATGCACCCAGGAATTACTCTTGGCGGTGTTCCAGGGACCATATGGGATGCTGGGAATCAAACCCGGGTCTGCCACGTGCAAGGCAAATGCCCTACCTGCTGTGCTATCGCTCCAGCCCCTGAAGACATGCGTTTTTTTTTTTTTTGAGAAACCACTCAGATTCCATTCTTTTCTTCATGCCACCATAAAAGTAGTATGAACAGTCATCAATGGCAAAGAGATGATGCAAAAACAATATTCAAAGTCAACTTTCCACTCGGAAGAGAACTTTTTACATCCTCCTTGTGGTTTCTGGTGCTCTACACATTCCGAAAAACTTCTATAGTAGATAACCACAGAAATTATCCCTGAAAGTACAATCTAGATAAGGCATTTTAACTCAATGACTATGTCTTAGAACTGAAAGGCTGAGCTATGAAATTAATCAAAGTGGTCAGTAATAACACTAGTCAACTCTGGACATACCCTCACACCTCTGTGTTAATAAGAAAATAGATGACAATAACTCGGATGAGTAAGTACTAAGAGAACCAATTATAAAACAGACTACTTAAAAGATGATGAGA
The DNA here is from genome assembly GCF_027595985.1 of Sorex araneus. Taxonomy (NCBI): domain Eukaryota; kingdom Metazoa; phylum Chordata; class Mammalia; order Eulipotyphla; family Soricidae; genus Sorex; species Sorex araneus. Next base: position 243,500,826 of record NC_073302.1, read on the forward strand.
GCAGTGAAATGAGTCAGAAAGAGAAGGATAGACATAGAAAGATTGTACTTATCTGTGGAATATAAAATAACAGAGTAGGAGACTAACACCCAAGAATAGTAGTATATAATACCAGGAGGTTGGCTCCATGGCTTGGAAGCTGGCCTCATACACTGTGGGAAAGGCAGCCCAGATAGAAAAGGGTAAAGTAAAACGTGATTGGAGAGTCTTCGAGGGAAGGGAGATACATGCTGAAAGTAGAGACTGAACATGATGTCCACTCAATACCTCTATTGCAAACCACAACACCCAAAAGGAGAAGAAAACAAAATGGAATGCCCTGCCACAGAGGCAAGGTGGGGTGGGGGAGGGGATTGAGGGGGTGGGAAAGATACTGGGTTCATTGGTGGTGGAGAATGTACTTGATCTTAGCCAAAAGGCCGAGAAGCGATTGGTGGTGGAGAATGGACACTGGTGAAGGGATGGGCTCACAAACACTGTATGAGGGAAACACAAGCATGAAAATGTGTAAATCTGTAACTGTACCCTCACGGTGACTCACTAATTAAAAAAAAAGAGAGAGAACAGGGGGCTGGAGCAATAGCACAGCGGGCAGGGCTTTTGCCTTGCATGCGGCCAACCCGAGTTCGATTCCCAGCACCCCATATGGTCTCCCAAGCACCGCCAGGAGTAATTCGTGAGTGCAAAGCCAGAAATAACCAGGTGTGACCCAAAAAGCAAAAAAAAAAAAAGATGATGAGCACAGGTCAATACAAATTACCCAACCCAAGTCACAACCCAATGGTGGCAACACGGGAATAGGAACTAATACACTTCAGGATTTTACAGAACAGGTCAAGTTACTGTTCCTGAACTAGTGACGCTAGCTTAAGCCAAAAGGATCTTCAGTAGGGAGTTTCCTAATAAATTGACTTTACAGTCATCTTGAATGATCCTTACAAACGTGGGGTTGGGGTGGAATGGTGAGGAGAGGGCTTAGGAGCAGCAGCAGAGTAACAAGGCAGCCACCAGGAGACTCAGGCAGTACTTACAGCCCCTTTACAATAGAGTCGAAGTTGTCCTGAAGGAGTTCGAACAATCACGGACATTCTTTTTCTGTCACTGCAAGAGTGAAAATATAGAGCAAAAATAAATAACTGTCACTGGTCTGTTTCATAGAACCCATCACCTATGAATAATCACTAAACAAATCAAAATGCTGTCTAGCTGTCTCCAGATGGCCCAATACTCGTTTTTTTTTTTCTTCCTTTTTCTTCAGGTTCAGATTTTCATTGAAACTTATCTCCAATTCAATATGCAGTGGACAAAAAAAAAATCACTTCCCCTTTCTGGCCTTGGAGATTTAATACCACAGCTATGTGTAGCTGCAAGTCTGAGGTTTACTGTGTACATCTATTTTACTTCTGACAATATGCTAACATCTTGTTCCTTATTTTACAGGTCAAAAATATTAAATGAACTGTGTGGTAAGTAGCAAAATGTATGATTTCATGTAAATCTACTCAAATGCTCTTCAGGCCAACTTCTTTGATGTACAATAGAGGGAAATGACAAATCTGTCGAGATCTCTAGTTGAGCTTTGAGATTTGCTTTAGTGCTCTTCCCCTCATCCTGCCAAGCATGCCTCCTTATTCATCATGGCCCTCCTCACTCACCGAGCTGCCAATCGCGATCTTCCCTCCCACCCCCCCCCACGCAGCCTATAGATCCCTCTTCTAGTTCTTTTCAATCCACCTCTGTGGTTTTGCTTCCTCTCCCCCCTACCCCCCCACAGGCACCATTAGGTTTCAAGTATACAAATATCCCAGGATACAATCTAATGGCCTTCTTCAGTCCTTTGGTTCCATATCTGTAGACAAACTTTATCCCTATTACAGTGGCCCCAGACAAGCTATCTCCTTGGCCTTCCACTAAGGTGGTTACTAACGGCAATCTTGGACTGGAAGCTCCTAAGATTAGAGAGCATTCTTTTTCCAGCTTTATAATTAAATTCCTGCCTTCTGTCCCACAGCACTCTTATCAGATCCGGATTTTAAATTCCCTTTCTGCTACACAGTTGCCAAGTAGTCTTAACAAAGTTATATACCCAGTATTTCAGGTTCTGAATGTATAAAGCAATGTTGTCACCAATTACATCAGAGGCCTGCTGTCAGGATTAATGGCCATGCTGGCTTAAGCCAATAGATTTTCCGCTGTAAAAGGATGAGTCAACTGAAGTAGTAGAACTAGAAATACAATCACAAATGATCTCTTTGTTCCCTCTAGCTTGACCACAGACTTTTATATATATATATATATGTATGTATGCATCCATATATATATATACACATATATATATGCACTCTATCTGTATTTACCTGTTTTGAATCTAGCTTCATTTTCTCCTCTTTGTCCCTCCAATAACTGACTTCCCATTTCAACAAACCAAGAAAAATTACTTCCTTTGCTGTCTTTAACAAAAGTCAATTTTAGGGAGAGGCAAATTTATGGAAATATATCTATTATATTTAGTGCTTAAGCACGATTTAATCATATTTAATCACCCTTTAATCATACCATACAAGATGCAAACACTGATCAAGATGATAGATATACTTATATATGAGTCTACATATGTGATGGGTATTTGATATATGTATGTTTTGTCTTTCAAGCTCATGAAAGAAAAACGTACCTGGAAAATTCCAAGACATTAAGGATTTCAAACGTCTGCTCCTGTCCCAACTAAAGAAAGAAAAAGAGGTTTTTAAGTGAGGTATAAAGTATTAAAATTTTATAATGACTGCCAACCACAATGTGGACGGGTATATAATAGATAGACAGGCAGACAGATAACTCCGACAGTCCCCCTTGTACCCTTTCCCCTTTCTAAGTGCCTTTCATGGGCAGGTTCCAGAGGTGAGTCTGGTGGAGCCACAGCTCCCCCTTCTGGTGGAAGCTTCTCCTTTTTCTCTCGTGGCCACTGCTAACAGTTAACTGGCTGGTGAAGTCTCTTTTTCAAGACTTGAAGGAAAATCAAACAAGTTACACAGCTTCATCCAAAGCCATCAAACTCTTAATGAAGTAAGAATTTTACACATTTCACAGTGGTGTACACATGTGCCATACACCTAAACATCCATATGGGGCTCGGAACAAAACATTCATTTCATTTGTTTCTGCAATATACCTGACTTCGCACTGAGACTCATGTCCATGTCTATAAAGAAGCTCCTATTCCCCTGACATGAAGTGTGAATATAATGGACATGCTAAGCTTCCTGCATTTGGGTTTATAACTACTGATTAATTCGGAAACCATTCATCTACTCCAATTTTAGTGTAACTTAATTGAATGTCTTTTCAGATTCTTCAAAGCGGAATTCAAAATTCTCATTTTTTTCCAGAGAAAAATTCCAGAATACGTGTCCACCGTTTCCAAACCTCATCGTCTAACTTTCTCTCGACTTCCCTGATACATCGGAGGAAAGTCTGTGGACTGTGGACTTCCACAAACGGGGAGTCCAAAACTGATTTCTGCACCAACTGTGGTTTTCTTGTGGATGGTGACAGAACCTCCACCCGAGGTTTCAGAGTAGGAGAGTAAACAAGGAAAATACTCAGATCACCAAGTGTACCCCTGACACTTAGTAGTACTGAATAGTCTGTTGCCCAATTCCCAACTCCTGATTTCCTCCTCTTGGTCCTCTTCACTCTCTGCAACCAGCGGCTTTCTCACACCCCACCTGGCCCCATTCAAAAACATGCCCACTGCTGCCACACCTCTAGGCACAAAAGCTGTGAGCACTAAGGATGGAGCCCTGTTTGCACCCCTGTTGTATGAATAACTCCTTCATACTGTTCATCTATGACACTGGGATGACCAATAAGGACACTTGACATAAATGTCAGATAACTGACTTAAGAACTCCTGAACTGGTAAGTAGGATTTTACAAGTTGTCATTTACTACTCCTTTTCCAGCCATACGGTCTTTAAACTTTGGTAAGTTGAGCAAGAGGTGCAAATTCATGCTTCAGATCAGTACCTCCAACACTGCACTGGTTCCCAGTGGGATACCCAGCAGGCTCTTGCACAGGCCACCTCGACCCGGCTCTGGAAGGCAGAGCAGCTCTTCTGGCTTTTCCCACTGTGCCCCATCCCTCCACACCACACCCACAGCCCATGTCCGCAATGCAGAGCAGCACAGCAGCATCCACACCACTGAAAACCATAGTGAAGGTGTAACCGCCCTTCACCTGGGGGAAGGAGACCTCCTCTGTGAAAAGTTCCATGCTGGAAATGTCTCTGTTCAATTTCCATTTTCAGTGACTGCACACTTCCCTAAGCTCAATTCCCTATGTTTGTTGAAATAAAGAAGAAAGAAATGTTATCTAAATCTCTACATTTGATTAGAACTGGAAATGCAAAAACCAAACAAAATGAAAAAAAAAAACCCACACATAGGCATTTTAAAGAAAAGGATGACATTTGGACATTTTGCAAATAAGTAAAAGCAAAAACTGACAACTACTGAACTAAAAAAATATGTCAGGTTAAACCTGTTGAAAGCGAACCTCAAATACACAAATGTATTAAAGAGTTTTAGGGATTTGTTGTTGTTGTTGTAGTTGTTGTTGTTTGGGGAACACATGGGAGATGCTCAGGGATTACTCCAGGCTCTCCACTTGGGTATCACTCTTGGCTCTGTTCGAGGGGTCACATGGGATGCCAGAGATCAAACCCAGGTCAACTACATGCAAGGAGAGTGACCTACCTCCTGGCTACTGCTCTGGCCCCAGGTTCTAGGGATTTAAGGCACATAAAGTCCGAACGTGTAACAATCCACAATTCCTGTCAAACTCGGAGGAGAGAGCAGAGAAGGCAGTGGCCACCAAACCTGCCTACTTCAGACAATGGGGGTGCGCGACCTTCTCCCTGGCCATCATTCCACAGCAGAGTCTGGCAAGTCCTGACCACCAGTTTCCCCCACTGCCTATCTCAAGGGGCCCAATTCAATCTTATTCCTATTTAAATCGTTTCCAGTCACCAAATTTCACTTACTGGATCCATAAGGGTGGAGAAAAAAAATCAATTTAAAAAATCTCCTTGATTTAGAGGGAAATAAATAAATAAAAGGTAAAAAGATTTCTGTAGTCAGCTCTGGAGAGTGAGAGCAATAGACTCTGGCCTTCTACTGCAGCTCCTGCTGCCAAGGCTGCAGAGACATCGACACAGACCCCAGGAATGAGCTGGCCATACAGTTCTGCTCCTGGCTGCAAATAACTTTGATGCCAGTAATGGTGGGGAAGGATCATCATGAGAGGGGAAAGTACTGCAATGTGATGACATGAGACAACTAATAAATAAACCCATGGGGCAGCCTCCGCTCTTTCCACAGGCCTCCTTTCCCACCCAAAATAGAACTGAAATTTAGTTCTGTTTCCAACAGATTCGCTACTTCCTATATAAAGCCTGCAGCAGGGAGCTGGACTCAAGAGCCCAGGGCCATCACTTACCGCCTCGATGATGACTGAGTACGGGGTCCTGCCTGTGAAGACAAAGCCCAGCTTCTTAGCTCCTTTCACCAAAGCAGCTTCATCTGTCAAGAAAGAATTGATGAAATATTGACTCTGATAGGAATGGCAGAACTGTTTCCAAGTATTATTTTTCAAATTAACAAAAGCCAGATGTGGTAAGAAGACCTGGACTTGGAGGGCAGGGGGGAAGAGAGATAATATATATAGTGGGAAGGTGCTTCTCTTGGATACGGCCAACCCATACTGGATCCCCAGACCACACAGGGTCCACTGAGCACCACCCAGAAGTGAACCCTAAGTGCTGAGCCAAGAGTGAGCCTTGAGCGCCACTAGGTACTGCTCCAAAACCTACCCCCTCCCCACCGCTAAAAAAGGTAAAATAAAAGAGAAGACCAGACTGATGTGCAAAGTAGCAAGGGCTAGGGATGCAGAGATCCCCAGCGCTTATAATCTCTTGCTCACTCTGCCGCCTGGGCCCAGGAGTCTGGAAAGAGCACTTCTGCTCACATGGAGAGTTGGAACTAAAACTCAGTGAGCCCAGAAGAAAGATTATATGTATATGCTGACTACTCATGGTTGGGATCAAAGTCCTCTGATGAACTTACGATATGTTTCCATGACTTTCTGAGTTTGTTTGGTTTGGTTTTGTGTTTGGGTCACAAGCAGCAGTGCTCAGAGCTGACTCCTGGTGAACTCAGGAGACTCTATGGGTGGTCAAGGATCAAACCCATCAAACCTAGGCTGGCCACATAAGGTGAGCACCCTGCCTTTCTTATTATCACTCCCACCTGCTTCCGTGACTTTCCAATGAAACATCAGAACCATGTGCTTCAGCTGGAAGACTAGGCTGTTCACGGAGCACAGGAAGTGCAGCCCTTGGGAACTCCATGAGGGGTGGAAGGCTGTCTGGGGCTATGACTTCCCCTAGCAGAAGCAAGATGCCCTGAGGGACTTCCTGCATTCTGAGTGCAATTAAAGAGGGGCCCAGGTCAGCTGGCACAGCTGTGATCTCTGCCAGCAGCACCTGAGACTGTGAGGTTCCAGCAGGACACACCACTCTGACAAGCCACTGCCGACGCTCAGCTGTCCAGGGAAGGGGCTCACCCGGGGAAGAGGCCTGATAGATGATGTCGTCTCCTTCCTTCTCAGGAACGACTGTGTGGCACACAGCCAGGAGAGTGAGGAACTCCTGGATGCAAGGAGCTGTGGGCTACAAACATGGGATATCATTAATCGGGTGGCTGCGGTTACTGCGGCTGCAGGTGCAGGGCGCCCCTGTTCAAAGCCCAGAAGGGCTTCCTCTGCTGATAGAGCAGAGGTGGGGATCTGCAGCACGGGATCGAGGTCCTGCATGTGCCACAGTTGTCCCCCTCCAGCCCCATCCTCTGTCACACACAGCCCTGACTACTTGTACGCCTCGCGAGTGTGCAATCTGCCTCCAGACGCTGTCCTGTTTGGAACAGGGAAAGAGCAGCCTTTCCTGGCTTTTATCCGCTCTGTGTGCTCATCCTCTGGGCTTTCATTTAACATCCTTCCTGCTGTGCTGCTCCAAGTGTCAGGTAAGATGCGAGGGGGCACCTAGGGACCCCTCCTCTGACACTGCCAGCACCTCGCTTCATTCGTTTTTGATACTTCCAACACTCCTGCCACATGCAGGGTGCTTCTTCTTGGCTTCCCTGAGACCCAGGAGGGAAAGCAGGCCACCTGCCCTCCTCGCTAAGCTGTCCGAGGTGTGCAAAGCGATGTTGAACTCAAACAAGCAAGACTGACCTACCAATTGCGCAGTTATAAATGAAACATGTATTTGTTCTCTATCTCACCAGCTCTTCAGCTTTATAATCCCTCATAACCCATAGTGTAGCTTATAAGAAGACAGGGCTGCGCATAGAAGATGTGTGGATCGTGCGGAACCTGGACCTGCTCTCCAATTTTATCATCCTTTATAACCCATAAGACCATTTATCACTCATCTAGGACCTTTTATAAAAATTTTCCTGAGCACATATTTCTCTCCACCCATACCACACAGACACAATCCTTACTTTTCATTGAGATTAGACCACGAATCAGTAGGGAAATGAGGCCTCAACACTATCTGCACTGCACTGCAGCACTGTCATCTCATTGTTTATCGATTTGCTCGGGCGGGCACCAGTAACGTTTCCATTGTCAGACTTGCTGTTACTGTTTTTGGCATATCGAATATGCCACGGGTAGCTTGCCAGGTTCTGCCGTGCAGGCGGGATACTCTCAGTAGCTTGCCGGGTTCTCCGAGAGGGACAGAGGAATCGAACCGGGATCGGCCGCATGCAAGGCAAATGTCCTACTCACTGTGCTATCGCTCCAGTCCTCCAAACAAACAAACAACACTATCTACTCATCTGAAAATACATCTCATTTATTAAAGAGAGCTAAAGCTTCTGTATTTCATTCACAGCATATTTCCTATTCATTTTTTATTTATTAAAAATAATCTGTAACTGTCTCACGGTGATTCAATAAAATTTTAAAAAATAGTAATCTGTGACCCTACTATATATGTGAGGCATTATACCCCAGGCATTTTATATACTGACTTATCATAACTGAAATCTTGTTTCCACTATATTTTACAATAAACCTATCATTCAGAGGGCACTAAAACCTTTACATTTTATAAATAAGTTAAAAATCCAATTGCAACTGACTTACTAATTCTCTGAATTTTAGTTGGTCCTCTGGGATTTTCAAGGAAGACAATTCTATCATCCACAAATGATAACTTTCCCCTTTTCCCTTCCAATAAATAAGGGAAAGGAGGCAAACAACAAACTTAAACTGAAGCCTTTGAACTATTTGCAATATTATTTTAGACAACTCAAATTTGAAAAAAAAAAATTTTTTCTGTAGTTTTCCCCAAATGCATTGTTTATGGGGCTGAGTGTCAAAACCAGGAGCAGAGCCATGTGAAAAAGGCATTCTATTGCTGAGTTACAGTCCCAGTCAAAAAAATTGTTGCCACTTGAAGGAACTCATTATTACTGCAGAATTTATATATACATGTATCCACAGACATGTGTATATGCATTTATGTATATATGTACATATTTAGAAGTTGAAGCTTTACTATTATGAGGGAAATCTACAAATAGACAAATAAATCTACAAATTAGACATCATTAAAGATATAATTTAGTGATATTAAGTATAGACAGAATTCTGTGTGCCAATCAGCAATAACTATGCTCAAACCTTTTTCATCTTCCTGACACTATACCCATTAAACAACAACCCCTCCCCCACCACATTCTCCCTTTCAACTAACAGTAACTTCCTATTCTCTCTGACTCTATTATTTCCTATTCTAGGTATCTCATTATACTTATTATGACTAATTTGCACAAAATGCTTTATGTATATACAGAAATTTTCAATTCATTTAAAATTTCTAAAATTTGTCTAAAATAATCTTGTTTAAAATAATCTTACAGCAAACTGCAACTATAAAGTATCTAATATAAATATGCAAATGGTGTTTTCTTGAAGTACTCAAGTTCGAAAACTTAGATGTAATGACTTAAAAGAAAGTTTCGTTCTTCCTTGGAAAATCTTGGGAGGAAATTATCCCACAAATTAGAAGTAAGTCCCTGGTCTCATTATTTTCCATAGGCTGTCTCACTGACTAAAAGGCAAACTGCCTTATGGATATCTATCCATACAGCTTTACAGTCTTAAGGGGCCCAGAAAATCAGAAATGATGACCCAGGAAAAAAGAAAACCTGTTTCAGCTGGGGGACCTCCCTGGGAAGGAAGGTGGGGGTTTTCTCTCCTCTGCAGAGTCTGAAGATGCCCTCAAGACCGCATGTGACCAAGGCACAAACACTTCCCTTGCTTTGATGGCCAAGCAGCACAGTCTCCAAGACTCCCCTCCAACGTGGCTCTGACTTGGAAACTATGCACTCAGTGGGGAAGAAGTATCTCCCCATAGTGCCAGCATTCAGACCCTACTCACAGCCCCCAGTCTCCGCGGTCCTACAGGCATCCTGGAGCCCTGAGCGTCCCTTGGTTTCTGACTCTCACAGAGGCAGCTCCAACCCTTTATGCAGGCAGCAACTGGAACTGTGGCCTCTGTGCTTCCTCTCTGACAGCACCATAGGTTTGATTCTTAAGCTTCAAAAATTCTGGGAGTTGGGCTGATGTGTACTGTCCTCTGGTAATAAACTGGAACTGTAGGATAACATTGGTATGTCCTTTCTTCCTTGCCACAGGGAGCTTAGGTGTACTGGGTTACACCCATCACAGTGGCACTCCCATTCCTCTGTGTTTTTCTATAACCTCTTTCTCTGTGCTCTGCTTCCCCAACCGGTCAATCACCTTTATCCCCTAATCAGATTCTGTTAACTTGTTAGGTCAGATCCTTCTTGGACACTGGATTTGCATTTGTAAGTGGAATATTGCTTTTCTCTTCGCCTTATGTCCTTTGCATAGTTACTTCAGAGCAATGTCCTTTTTGTATAGGCACAAGAAGACAGTTAATGCTATGCTTTTGTAATTTGGGAGCTAATTGACTCTGAATAATACTGAATAATACTCACTTCTGGGCATCTGTTTTCTTGACTTAAGCCTCAGTTGCCCTTAGTTCCTAGCACCCTAAAAGCAAGGTCCCAACGAGGGACTGGATAGACCCAGCACAAACTGTGAGCTACCCTCGCATCAAAATGGGCCAGGCCAAGCACCATAATACTTAAGTATAAGTTAATAACACAGTCATGGACAAATTCTCCACAATGACCCAAAAAGTAACAAGTAGATTAGGACCCTGCGAGGGTTAGAAAAGACTAATCTGGCCTGAGTACTATAGTCTGAGATCTATAGTGAGATGTCCCCAGGAGAGCCATCCTATAAGCTTAATGTATGCTTACTGTGTCCATAGAAAACAACTAATATTACTAAGAAGTAGAATTAAGGTAAATGTTTAAATGGTTGTTGAACTAAGGAAAGGAGAAATGCACCCATAGATGGTATTTCACCCTTGGGTGAGTGTTCTTGCTGTATGAGAGTTTGTCCTGGAAGAAGCTTTCCCTGAGGGAGAGACCTTATATCCACTAATTGTATGACCACAGTTCTGTGTAACTGTTACCCCAACCCCCTCATGATTTGGGAGATAACCAAGGCTCTAAGAGTGGAAAAAGGGAGAATCAAGGAGGATCCAAGGAGGAGAATGAAGGGGAATCGGGGGAAGGAGAATCGGAAGAAAATGGAGATGAGACTGGAATAAACTGCAATTGATTCCTTCTTTGTTTCCTCCTTCGTCCGCCAGTTGCCATCAGCCACTTGGGATAGGGGAAACAGCCCAAGACCACCGAACGTGGGCAGTAAGAGAGAGCCATGGGATTCGTATTTGTTTTTTGTATACACAGAAACCAGTTGTATGATTGATTTCTGGGGGTTTATAGGATTCCCCACCCCATCAAGGTCATCCACATTCTGGGGGTGCAGCCTCATTTTCCCTTTAGTGCTTCCTATTCATCTTTTCTCCTAGTCCCTAGCAAGAATCTGTATACAGCCTCGGCCCTGAAACCATCTGGTAAATGAATGAATGATCAAGATTAAGGATCAAGGTTATGGACCCAGTCACATGTCCAAACAGGGTCGCACACAGTCTTCTGTGCTGCTACTCGGTCCCCATCCCCACCTCACTTCCTCTGCTGCTTTTTACAACTCACCTATGTGGAGAAGACACAAAAGCAGTTTCCAAAGTTTTCATCAGCATTTCACTTGCCCCTTACGGGCTCACTGTTCTAACTTAACCAGGAAGACACAATGGGTCAACTGCCTTCATTACGGCCTTCAGCCTAGTAGCCCCTTGAGGATGCTTGAGTCCTCTGTGGGGCAGAAGCACTCCCTGTACACTTGTTTTTGTGGCACCCTTGGTTAAACAACTCTCCTCCAGGGCAACTTCTTTAGAGCTCCCACACTTTTGCTTCAAGAGCCTGCAGCCATGAGTTACCTGCATGGGCCACATTCACATAAATAAACCCATCTGTTTTTCTATTTGTCTGGTGGGGCGGGGGGGAGGGGTGTGTGTGTGCAAGTTTGGCAATGCTCCTTGATCTATGCTCAGGAGTCACTCCTGGTCATGCTTGGGAAACCATGTGGGAAGCTGGGGATCAAGCCAGTTGGTCACGTACAAGGCAAGCATCCTATCTGCTGTATTACGGCACCTACTCAAATATATCCATCCGTAAATAAAATTTTGGAAATATAAAGTTTTAACTTTGTTCAGGTTTACCTAATCTTAAAACTTAAGTTGGGGGAGGCCCAGGGGAATACCTCAAAGGGTGGGAGCATAGCACTGGTGTATGATAGGCCCCAAGTTCAATTCATAGCACTGTGTATCCCGGAGGCTCCCAGAGTACTACCAGAGGTGACTATAGTGGCCTCCAGCACTGCACCATCAGGCCCAAGAAACACCCCATCAACCTCACACCCAATCAGCGGATCGCAAGGAGTGGTCCCCAGGGCCCTGAGTACTGCTTGGAAACACCTCCTTCTCCCATCCCCCGCACTCTGCAAAACCTAACTAAACTTTTTCAGAAAAAAAAAATCATATTCACTGCCATAGAGGCAGTTAGAGTTGGGGGGGGGGGGTTTGGGAGAGTGGGAGGAAAACTGGGAACACTGATGCTGGGAAATTACACTAGTGGAGGGATGGGTGTTTGAAAACTGTATGACTAAAACCCAATCATGAAATCATGAACAGCTCTGTAACGCTCTATCTCATGGTGACTCAGTTAAAAAAATAATCACTTGTATCACTTGTCATCCCATCAATCTTCGATGTGCTCGAGCAGGCGCCAGTAATGTCTCATTCGCGTGCTAGTGTAGCCCAATGATATCTGCTCATTCCAGGAACAGGAAGAGCCTCAAACCATTCATTCAGGGTTTTGACGAAGAAGTCTGACCATCTTGTTGGTGGGCGGCCACGAGGTCTTTTGACGTCCCGTGGAATCCAGTTGGTAACAGCTCTTGTCCAGCGGTCATCTCTGAATCGCATTACGTGTCCGGCCCATCTAATTTTTGATGTCTTGGCAAATGAGACAGCGTCCCTGATTTTTGACTGTCGACGGAGGTCAGAACTCCAGATTCCTTCTCTCACTTGAGTGCAATGTGATACTCCAAGCATAGCTCTTTCGATTCCTCTTTGGGATACCCGAATAGCGTTCTCATCCTGTTTTCGTAGGGCCCAGGTCTTTGACGTGTATGCTAGTGCAGGAAGAATGGTGGAGTTGAAAAAAGGTGCCCGGAGCCGGAGGTTCTTCATCCTCTTAACCACTTCTTCGATGCTCTTGAAGGCATTTCACGCTGCTCTCTTCCTCCTGCGCAGTTCTGGCACCAAGTCATTCCTCATGTTGATTTCTCAACCCAGGTACACATAGCTGCTGCATTCGGAGATGTTCGTTCCATTGACAGCAAATGGAATGTCAGGGTCTAGTTCGTTTTTCATGAATATTGTCTTGGTGAGATTCAGCTGCAGTCCAACCTTTCCACACTTGTAGTCGAAGTTGGTCAGCATTTGTGCCACTTGGCTAATGTTTGGTGTTATGAGAACGATGGCATCAGCAAAGCAGAGGTGGTGTAATTGCCAACCGTCTATCTTCACTCCCATTCCTTCCCATTCCAGTCATCGCATGACATTCTTGAGGGTGGCACTGAAGAGTTTCGGTGAAATAGTATCACCCTGCCAAATCCCTCTCTTTACGTCAGTGATCACTTCCTTGTAGAATGGTGTAATCATGGTGGCGAATCCGTAATACAGCACGCAGAAGATCTTGATGTACTGAGTTTGAACGCCCTGTTTGGCTAGGGCTTCAATGACCACTTCAGTCTCAACAGAATCGAAGGCCTTCTTTAAGTTGATGAACGTTAGACAAAGTGGCATCTTGAAATTTCGCAAAACTTCAATGAGTTTGGTCACTGTGTGGATACGGTCGATCGTGATGAATCCTTTTCACAACCCAGCTTGCTCACGTGGTTGTCCTTCATCTAGTGTTCTGCCTATTTTATTCAGGATGACTCGAGTGAACAACTTATAGATGACGGACAACAGGCAGATTGGGCGATAGTTGCCGATGTCATGGATGTCTCCCTTCTTGTACAACAGAACGGTCCTGCTTGCTTTCCACTGGGATGGAACCTTGCATTCAGACAGGTAGCATGTGAAGAGCCGAGCCAGTGTATTGATTAGTACTGGCAGCAGATTCTTCACATATTCGGGTCTGACCTTGTCTGGACTAGGTGCTGTACGTGTCTTTACCAATGAAATGGCATGTCGGTATAATAATAAATAAATAAACAAAGTGTGAAAAATATCATATTCAATCTAGTTTATATTGACTACAATGACTATAAGACACTTTGATTGTTGAATATCTTCAAATATTTTTACAGAGGAGACTTTAAAACAAAATAAATTCTTGTGATCTTATAGTCAGTTCCAGTATGTTAACAATAGCTGAGATGGTGAAGTCACAGCAGGAGTGAAAGGGTGGAGTGCCATGTGAATCGAGTCAGTCACTTAAATCTCATCCAACAAACAGGTAGCAAATCAGAATAGATAAAGGGATGGCAGGGAGTGGGAGATGGCATCAGATAAAAGGAAGCCTGCCAGCCAGGCTCACCCCCTTCTCTTGCCCCCTTTTTTTTCACCTTTTCTACCCTTCACCTCTTTCTCCCAGACAGAACTCAGGATCAGGCTGGGGATGTCATTCACCCAGAGAGAAGGCAGGATGAGGGAAAACTCATAACTGGGTTAGACAGTAGTAACAGGCAGGGGTCACAGGCCCAGAAAGATAGCAAGATCAGGAAGGGGCTTTAGTCCCAGACAGACAGCAGAAATTAGGTAGGATTCTTATGACTAGAGCAATAGCACAGTGGGTAGGGTGTTTGCCTTGCACACGGCAAACCCAGGTTCAATTCCTCCGTCCCTTTCGGAAAGCCCGGCAAGCTACCGAGAGTATTCCACCCGCACGGCAGAGCCTGGCAAGTTACCTGTGGTGTATCTGATATGCCAAAAACAGTAACAACAAGTTTGACAATGGAGATGTTACTAGTGCCTGCTTGAGCAAATTGATGAACAATAGGATGACAGTGCTACAGTGCTTACACTTGGATAGATGGCAGGCTGGAGACTTAAATGAAGCCAGGAAAGGATGACAGGGAACCACTGGGATATGGTCCAAGAAAGGCACAGGATATCAGACAAGAAAGCATACAGTGGACAGAGAGTGGCCTAGGGACAAGACTAGGTCATCATACACTGGAGGTGAGCAAACAGCAAGGAACAGGTCAAGACAGTAGTACACAGGACCAGGGCAGCGCAGGGACAGAATAAGTGATACCATACATGGATAAAGGAGAGGCCTGGATGTTTGGAGAGGGACCTGGACTCATCTACTAAACTGTACAATAAATTCTAAGCTCTTAACCTTCCAAGTTTTGGATGCAAATCTGTCATACAATTCTCAAGAACCCATCAGCGCAGAAAAATCCACTTTTGTGCTAACAGTGAGACAACATAACTTAAGAACCGAATCATCTTAGGTCTGACTCTCATTTCTACATTTGTTTTCTGGGTAATTCAATCTTCCTAAGTAACCTGTCCACCTCCTCAAGGAGGCAAATACCACAGGAAAATCAGTCTGTCCAACACACAGGAGAAGGTACGTATATATTCTTATGTCTTGCTTTTCAAGTTAGCCTAGCCAAAGGACATTTCAGTGACTCTTCAAAATGCTTATCTCTTAGGATTCAAAACCGTGAAGAAACAGACTCATAGGAAGACACCAAGAAACCATACAAAGCAACAGGCATGGCGACTGCTAAAGAATTGCATGGCAAGATTGCTCTGAATGCTCGTGTGCTACTTTATAACCTCACCCATATACTTAAATTGAGTTATTCATCCACTTAAATTATTTGCTGGAATACTTTAAGATGATCACTTCCCTGAAGTACTAGCATACACACACACAAAAGTGAAACTGTGTCTTGCCCTGGATTCCGAAACTATCTTTCCAAGCACTGCACACTGTGCTACTCAGAGAGGGGGATACTACCCCGCACCCCCACATGCAGGGAGTTTCTGTTTGTTGACGTAAAAAAGGCAGGTTTCTGATCTTTTTTTTTTTCTACATAAAGGGCAGCAGGCCAAATAAGTTTGGGAACCTCTGTCTTACATGTTGGTCCTCAATGTTCTTCAAGAGCCTGGGATCTTCAAAGTCACATGATTCACAAGGGGCAGTACACATCCGGCTGGAAGGGAGAAGAGAAAATGTTTATTCAATTCAGCAGTTCCTTTAAGGAGCTGAAGAGATAGTACGGCAGCTAGGCACTTGCCTTGCATACGGCTAACCCGAGTTCAATCCCCATGACTGCATACACAGTGAGCATCCCCATCCCTGAGCACAGAGCTAAGAGTAAGCCTTGAAAACTGCTGTGTGTGGCCCCAAAACAAACAAACAAAAATGCTTATGACAGTAATAGGGGAATGACACCAGCGTACAGTGCACACCTGGCATGAGCAAGGCCCTAAAAATTTCTACTACATTATGCTACCCCAAAGCACTGCCAGGATTAACCCTAGTGGCCCCTAAGCACCACTAGGGCAGCTCTGGAGGTCTTCATGCACTGCTGAGCCTGACCACCAAACAGGCAGACCAAACCGCCAAGCCAAGTATCACTGGAATGACCATGGCTGTTTCAGCACCTCTGGCGACATAAACTGTGGCCTCTATAAAAGTACATTCAAAATGACAGTTTTAAATGGCAAAGTTGGTTAGGTTTTGCTCTTTATTTTGCCATTTGAAATAAATCTAATAAACATACAGTTAATTATCCCCAGGCTTTTGAATAAAATTTTATCTAAAACACAATAAACAAGAGATCAAAACACCAGTGCAGGGAGAGGAGAAGAAGCAAAATCCAGGGTATAAAGGCAGGAGAATGCTTCTGAAAACTGAAAATGAGATCAAATAAATACTGGATGGCAAAGGATAGAAAACAAGAAAATAGAACAAACACATATGGAAGGTGTGACGTAAAGAGAAGAAAACTGGACACTAAAGAAAAAAAAAGAAAGAAAAAAATTGGATGTTCAGAGTCTCACAGGAGATCCAGTGGGAGCTGGGAAGCAGGAGGAGAGGTAAATTCTTATCCTTTTAAAACAGGGACATTTCCAATAATTAATAAGGGAAGATGTTCAGGCAGAAATGAGCCTGTAGAGACCCAAGGACACACATAATGAGAAAGTGTACCCCAAGTACATGGATGAAACTGCCTGTGTGGAGGGTACATAGAAAATCTCACATACTTGCAAAGTTTGGGAAAGAATTAAGTTCGGGGGTAGGAGAAAGAGGTCACACATAGAGCAGCTGTTAACACAACCTCCACCGCAGAAAGTTATTTTCAGGCAACTTTTTAAAACAAAACATAAGAGAAAAGTACTGATATGAAATTATTCTTAAGTATTTTCCATTAGAGCATCTAAAACTTACCTGAAATCATCCGAGGATTGCTCTCTTGCCAATTCTGGAAAATGACTGTCAGAGGGAGAGAGAAACAGAGTGGTCACAGACGTATAATCAAATGAAGTGGAGCAAGGAAAGTCTTGTCAGCAAGGGATGCTGGCTAGACTGGAGAGCCACACATATAAAAAAAAAAAACTTTTATTCAATCTCACACCATGCACAAAAGTTAACTCAAAGTGGACTGAAGATTTCGAGATTAGACCAGAATCCATAAATCATGCTGAGGAAAACATAGGCCGAACTCTCCAGAATATCGACCTCAGAAATGTCTTCCATGACTTGACGCCAGAGGCAAAGAAAACAAGAATAAATGGGACTACATCAAACTAAAAAGGCATGGCAAAAGAAACTTGTCAAAAAACAAAGATACCTTACTTAATAAGAAAAATATTTTCACACCATACATCAGGAAAGGGGCTAATATCTAAGGCACATCAGGAATTCACAAAGCTCGATTGAAAAAAACAAAAAATGGCCCCATCCAAAAATGGGGTGAGCAGTTAAAATACACATCTCTGAGGAAGATATAAGGATATAAATAGGCATATAAAAAATGATGGCCAGTAGGCATCATTACTTGTTATGAGGGAAATGCAAACCAAAACAACAATGCAGTATCATCTCACACCAGAAGACTGACATTTATCAAAAACACTGAGACAGTGTTGGCCAGGACATGTTGAAAGAGGGGCCTACATGCACTGTTGGTGGGAATATGACCTGGTGCAGCCCATAGAAAGCAGTATGGAGGCGTCTCCACAATATAAGTGAACTCTTACATGAACAAGCACTTCCACTTCTTGGGTATGTGACCACTAAGTACAAAAACATTCATATGAGAAAATATGTCTGTGCCTATGTTCGTTGCTGGGATATGTCAACAACTCAAATGTTCAGTGACAGATGAATGGATAAAGAAGTTGTGGCCTATACCACAATGGAATATTACACCACTGTCAGAAAAGATGAAATGCTTCCTTATGTGAAATGAAATAAGCCAGAGGAGGAAGGACACAGAACCAGATGATCTCACTCATCTGTGATATAGAGACAGGAAACAGGAAGGGCAATGTTGATGGCTGACAAACCCTTGGCTTTAGGATACAAAACCAAAATTACTAAGTAGTAAGGGGAGGGGAAAAAGACGAGGTGACATGAAAACAGTGATAGACAGACTTGGGTGATGGTGATGTTATAGTAATCTTGTAAAACAAAACCATGAAAGTTACCACTACAGTGACCAAGTTACCCAAAACACAGATCAACACCAAATCCTGAGTCAGGATTTGATAATAGAGAAGAAATATAAATGCAAAGATTCCCGAGATTTCTCGCTAGATTAATGTTTGCAGAAATAATCCATATTTTAACTGTTCAAAGTTTTGAAGGTCTTACACTTCAATTAGTTTGAATAGTTATTCCAAGCCTAAGGCCCTATGAATATGCTTTCAAAATATTGGCCATTTTTTTATTGCTGAAGAATACAAATAAAATATTCAGTGAAGGATAAACACACATACCCATAGGTTACACCAGCAATGCTGCACTTCTTAAAAGTCATGATATTGCACGTAAGGGTTCCAGTTTTGTCAGAAAATAGGTATTTTACCTAAATTAAAGAATATAATAGAATAAATATGCATCAGTAATAATATGCAGAGATAAATGTATGGGGATACCTACAATAGTTTTAAAAACTCATCTTAATTTTAAAATTAAAATCTCCTGCAACCGAAGAAATAGTACAGCAGGTAAGGCAGTTGCCTCACATATGGCTGAACCAAGGTTCAATCACTGGCACCCCATATGGTCCCTTGAGCCCCACCAGGAGTGACCCCTGACTAGAGAGCCAGGAGTAAATCCTGAGCACCACTGGATGTCACCAAAATAAATAAATAAAATGAAAGTATCCTTAATAGAAGCATAATAATTACATTATTACAAAATATTTAGTATTTTAATGCTCAAACTACTTAAAAAGCTTGTCCCCTTTAACAAAGTCCCCAGAGAGTCACACACCTGTCCCAGCTCTTCATTAAGGTTCGATGTCCTGGCCATTGCTGGAGTATCATTTACAACATAATACATATCTGTGTCCTAAGAGAGAGAAGGAGGTGGGTAGAGGAATACATTTCAGGATATTATACCATCAAGGCTTTATTCAGACTAAGCACAAAATAAGGTAAAGGCAGATAACACTGGAAATGCTTGCTTTTCATTTGGAAGTAAAAATACTGACTACTGTGTAGAAAAACCTGTGACATTAAGTTTTCAATTACATACAGAAGAATTGCTTCAAGATGATCTTTGTGGCCTAGCCAAACTCACACTTAGTAGCTTGGCTAATTGCTCAGGATTGTTGGGAATCCCAAATAAATGCATAGGACAGCATTCAGACTATGGTCACCAGCTGCTGAAGACCAGTGCTGAATGGCCACAGAAATCCCTAGCACTTCTACTTCTACTCTGAGAATGGAACCCAAGGGTACTATCAGCATGAGATCTGATGTATAAGGAACCCTAAAGAACACACGCCCAGCTCACTTTCCTCAGAACTGGCTCTCAAAGGCATGAAAAGCACTTGTGGTTAAGTCATCCTTGTTATCCTCAGCAAAACACAAGCATAGCTCTGGAGCATTTTGCCTCTGTATCCTCACTAAATCCTCCCAAGAGCCCTGGGAATAGCCACATCTGTACACCTGGCTCTGTCATTTAGCAGAAAGTGCAAATACCAAGGAACAAACTTCGGAAGGCAATTAGTTCAGAGGCATCTTCACTAGGAATTCCTAGCTGGTTCTCTGCTGAATATGAACTGGGTCATATACCAAATTTTCCCTTTTCCTAGAGTCTCATTAAATGACTAAGAGAGTATTTTAAAAAATAACACAAGGGTTGACATTTCCTCATTTAATTCCCTAAGTGGGTCATGGATGAACCTCTTCCTTTCTTGGAGTCTCACTAAATGACTAAGACTTCGAGGAGAGTATTAGAAAGCAGGGGTTGACAATTCTTCAGCAGCCATAAATCTGAAACTCTGCTAGGATACTCACCCAGTTTATAAAAAGGGCTTGAGTATATTTCACAACCTCCAGAGTTACCAGCAGGCTGATGGGAATAAGATTGTTGTACAAGATGATGAATGTCAACAAGTCATATCCAAAGTTATTAGAGCTTCTTTCTGTAGGAGAAAAAAAGAAGAGTTCTTTCTGTAGCTCAAGTCAGACTCCAGTTTCTTTGAATTTTATGATTCTGACATTTTTCCCAAAGTTGTTTTCAAAATATAATTCTTATGCATATATTTAGGGCTTTGAATTTAATTACTGAACAGTACCTACAATGTGACACTAATGAAATAGGGAGCCTATTAACACACCATTCTGATAGAACCAAAGTGCAGCCATTTTAGTTGTTAGTAGCCATTTTGCTATTCTGTATGATTATGTAACTAATAGCTGAACTGGGCATGAACCCGAGACCACATCTTGGGAAACAGAACAGAACGAACAAAATTTATAATGCTTGCACATACTGCCAGCCAATCAGTAAAAAGAAGGAATCTTGTGGTTGGTCAGGCATGGAAAGACTAGAACAAAAGGGCACTCACAGGTGACACTAACCAACGTGGTTTTAGGATACTTAAACCCTTCCCCACAGTTGGTGTGGGTCAAACCCCAACCATTTCTTTATGGGGTGCAGCCCTGGCCTGTCAAATTGTAACACTCTACAGTCTCTGTCTCTGTCTCTCTGTCTCTGTCTCTGTCTCTCTCGCTGTTTTTCTCTCTCTCTCTCTCTCTCCCTTCTCTCCTCCCTCCCTCTCTCTCTCTAACAAATCTCTTTAATAAAATCTTTGAACTCCTCATGGGTGCCTTGTTTCAAATCGCAGACCCTAACAGTCCCTTCTAATAAAGACCTGGCCTCTGCAAGGAGGTGACAAGGAGGGGAAGGGTGCCCTACACTGCACTGCACAGGAGATAACAGGGTACTGCAGACATGGGACAAAGGGCTAATGGGAAGGTGGGGTCGCTGCCATGGGAAGGCCAGGAAGAAGAGCAGAAGCTTGGGTCTAGACCTGAAAGGCAGAGAGGAAAGAGCTTGTTTTAAAAGATGTAAAAACAGGCAATTAAGTGGTCGTAAGAAGCTTTTATAACCACACTGAGGTGTAGGGACTGGGGAACACTCCAAAGAGCAGGTGAGCTGGAGAGTCTGAGTAGAGAAGCATGGACAACAGGGGGACAAACAAGAAGTCCTGCACCTATTTTTTTGAGGAAACAAGACCCAGGGCATGTAGATCAGAGCAGAGGCAGACCCCCTTGGACAGGATGAGGGGCTGGGAGGGGAGACAGTACAAGGTCTGTGGGTATTGATGGGGTAAATGCTTTTCTGGTGAGCACCATATCCAGATGAAGAAGAGAGCAGCAAGAGCCCCGTAATTGAGTAAGAGGTGAGGGATAGCTAAGAGACAAACAAAAGGTGTTACTGGTATTATAAAGATACCACTGTGGAAGCAGAATCAGAATAGCAAAGGGCCAGAATGGGAAATGAGTAAGTATTCATTATGGCTTCCAACTACAATTACTGAGTTTTCCTGAAAGAGATTGAGGCCAACATGGTAATTTGGTTTAGAGTTAAAGTTTGGATTTGTGATGGAAAACGTACTGATAAAAGATTAGGGTAAGTGCTAGCAAGTTAGCAAGTAGTTATACTCTTCTACTTCCATTTTCTCCTCACTCCCAAGCCTCCATGTTCCTCACTGAATCCTTTTTATCCTGATATATGATCTTTATCTTTTTCTCCTATCATATTCAGCTGTCGCTAAGTAGACTCTCCAAGTATCAATAGTTAACAGTTGTCCCTGATGTATAATGCAAATTTAGGGAGATCTGTCAAAAACAAATTTAAATGTTTGTGCTCTGAAGGAAAGCCCATCATACATCATAGATAGTATCAGAAAGCAGAGCGCATTCAGGGACGATTGTACCCAAGGCTGATGAGGCCCCAGAATGTCTCAGGAAATGGGAGAGATGCGAAGGGAAGATGAAAAAGGGATTATTCCACGTGCAGGAAGTCAGGCAAACAAAACAAATCCTGTGAAGCTGAGCAAATACAGAAGCTGGTAGGAAGGAAAAACAGAAAAATGCCAATGGCAAGTCTGCATGAAGTTGATTCAGAGCCAGAGAGATAGTGCAGTGAATAGGACATTTGCTTTGCACGAGGTCAACCCTGTTCTGATCCCTCAGGCTGGCAAGGAGTGATCCCCGAGCATAGAGACAAGAGTAAGCCCTGAGTTTTTCTGCAAGAAACTGAGCAGAATCTTGCAGAAACAAACAAAAAGCTAAAGTAAATACTGAGAAAGTAAGATCTACATTAAAAGCCTAAAGACAACCACTGAGAAAACAACTCAAAAATTAAAATGAATGAAATAATTAGATTATGGAACAGAGCCCAAGTATGCCTAGCCTCACTTCATCACAGAACTCTGAGTCTTTCCGCTTCCCTTGAAAGACTGGTGTTCGGTGCCACTGGGAAAGAGGATGGCACCGCTGCCACACCAAACTCTACTTGGAAGAGTTTTCCACAGACGGTTTTGTCTTCATCGACCCTGGCACTTACCCATTTTCGTGATGTACCAGTTTTTTCCACCTCGAGACCTGTTCCAGTACCAGGCCCCCACAGAGCTCACCAAGGCCATGACCAAGAGGATTCCAAATAACACCAGGATCTGCACGTTGGTCACTTTCTCAACATTCGATCTCTTGAGAGGTGCTTTGGTGGAATTCTGCGTAACAGCAGTGGAAATCAGTAAGGGTCAAGAACTGACTTGGGGGCAAGGAAAGGAGATGGAGGAAGGAAATTAGACAAATTCGAAAAACAAAAAAATCAAAAGGCTATGTATTTTGGTGCAAAATAATCAAAGAAATCAAGTCTGCACACTCCTGACTTAACAGCTTAGTTTTAAATAAGGCGTAAAGCACAACTACCATTTCAAAGAAAACGTTTAACTTCTACATTATCCTCATGAATATATTTGCATAAAATTGTGTACTACTTTATATAAGAATAAAGTAGGTGATAAATAGTTAAAATCTGGTTTAAAAGAAACCAGGGCATCATTCATTCAAGAAAAACTTTAAAAGATTCTAAATTATATAGACCACATAGCTTCCCTGGCACCCATTAATTTATCTCATTAAGCAAAGTAAGATTCAGTGAAGTACGTATTTTTCCCTCCAGCAACCTGAAATTGAATTCAGGAAAAAGACAGACACAAACACATACACATCAATAATGCAAAATAGAACATCAAGAGGTGCCAAAATAAATGGGTGGGCAAAGAATTCATTTGAAAATTGTGAACAACAAAAAGGCAGGAACAGTTGGAAGTTCTAGTGGCTGGGGGGAAGAGGGGAGGTATCTGAATGGTATCTGGAATCCAAAACAAAAGCAGAAACATGAGCTAGCCCTTTGTGGGCACAACCAGGTGTCTCTCTGCTGGAAAGAAAACCAACCCTTCTACAGGAAAGGCCAGTGCTGGAAGGGAGTTCAGAAAGATCCATTACCAAGTAGAAAATATGGGACTATAAAAAGTCCATAGAATCATTTGCAACAGACAGTTACAAACCTGGTCAATTTATTTTAAAATTGTCTGAAGGTAACCTAAGTGTTTATACTAATGCCCCCCAACACACACACACACACACACACACACACACATACATACATACACACACACACACACACACACACACACACCCCGCTTCGTGTTCTAAAATCTGAGGCCCATGACTGTTACTTTATATAGTTAAATCAACTTTGGAGAAATCATTAAATTAAGGTACCTGCCTCAGACAGACAGATTATTCACCCAATTGAAATGTTATTCTTAAAACAGACAAAGGAGCAATACTTCCCTGGCTACCCGGCTACCTACAAAGAAAGAGGATGAAAGAACATCAGTGGGATGCAACATGCTGGCATTAAAGACAGAGTCAGTGGTCAAAAACAAAGGAAGCCAGGCAGTCTTGAGAAGGTGGTAAAAGGCAAGTCACAGACTCTTGAACCTCCTACACAATTCTAGAAAAGAATGCTGCCCCACCAGCATCTTGATATGGAGGATAATCACATCATATTTCATTTTTTGTTTCATTTTGGTTTTGTTTGGGGGGCGACACCTGGCGGTGTTCAGGGATTACTACTGACTCTGCTCTCAAGGATCACTCCTGGCAGGGCTCAGGTACCAGGTACCAGATCCCTGAGGTACCAGGGATCGAATCTAGACTCTAAAATAATGCCCTACCTGTTGTACTATCACTCCAGCCATTCATATCATATTTCTAACCTAAAGAAACAAAACATAACAATTCTGTGTTATTTTAGGTCATGAAGTTATGGCAACAATAGGAAGCTATATGGTATACATAGTGGTTAGTGACGATCTGTTTCTGGAGGTAAAGTAATCTTGGATTAAATAGGAAATCAGGAATATACAGGAGAGATGAGTGCAGAGTCTTCAATCTGCAAGTGTCCTTCCATGAATCTGTATCTCGTCTCTTCAGAGGTAACATTAAACTGCAGACATCAGATGATTTGAAAGCTAATGAGACACTCAGCATTAAAAAAATAGTGCTTCTTCCTTGGCAGTCTCACCCATGAACTCCCTTTTGTGCCAAGAAGGCTCAATCACTGAAAGAGATCCACAAGTGGCAGAATTTTTCCTCGACCCCATGCAAGGCTGAGTTGTCTGCTCCAGAGGGGAGCAGGTGAACCTAGTGCCCATTCAAACAGAGCCCCGACAGCCAAAAACCTTCACAGTTCACGATCACCACCATGCTCCTACTCAGACTCCACTGTTCAGACAAGTCCAATTCAGAAATTAATTTGTTGAAAAATTCAGGTATGCAAGTTTTGGGACTGAAATTTCCAGACTTTTATAAAGTGAGGGATGGGCTACCTCTACCCCATCTCCCTGTAGTTCCAGAAGCACCAGCAGTCACGCACACCCAGGTACAGCCACCACCCAGTTAAAAATTGAACTCTGGCTGTATCACCCCATTAAAAATTTTGGACTTTCTAAAGCGACATTTCAAACTCTACAACATGATAAACCAGGAATAACACACCAGATTGGATGGATTGATAATCTAAAAGGCAACCAATCTCGATTAACAAAATATAAACACAGAAGACTTAACCAGTAACAACACCTTAATAATATCTTATACAAGCGCTTAATGGTTCAATGGTGAGATGCAACAATCTCCACTAACTTTCTTCTATGAAATATTTTTGATTATCCAAATTATTTATAACAAGCAATATAAAATAAAATATTTACTTAAGCCTTCTATGGGGGACAGGCTTAAGTGGTAATTGGGAAAACTGGAAATAATGGTGGTGGGAAGGGTGTTGGAATAATGAATGTCTATAACTAAACTGATGACTTAATATGAAATTTTAAAACTGGTGTTTCAAACATGTAGTGTTTCTGATAAACGTAAGTCAGCACTTTCCTTAACTATTCTCAATTTTTTCCAGATCATTAAAAGAATAAAGAAAATCATATTTTTCCCAAATAAAAAAAAACAAAGTCATTGAGTGGAAACAACACCAAGATGAAATGAGAGGATATTTATCCTCTTATTGCATAGAGAAACTTCTATTATGTCAATGAAATTACTATTTGAATTCCATCACCAAGTCCAGAAACACAACAGTCTGGCCATGATTTACTGTGGAGGTAGGGAGCTGGAGAATTATTATACTGGGGACTTGGAAAGACTAGTTGCTTTCACAATATAAGCAGCACAGAAACATTTTTCTTGCTAAGCTGTTGACCCCTGAAAAACATGGTGGCTAGGGAAACAGACCCAGCCCCAAAATCCATAGAATTTCTGACTCCCACAATAGTTAATTACCAAAAGCCTATTGCTATGGAGTTTGCTTAAAATATGAAAATGAATACAATTTTTAAAACAATAGGGATTTGGGAACATGACTCGATAGTAAAGCATGTGCCTTGCATGTATGAGACCTAGTTCAATCCCGATACTACCTGATAATGCTAAATAATAAACATAGATAACAGAAAAGACATTCATTATATTATATTTATCAATACTATAATTTCATGTCATCAATTTATATGAAAACTTGAGTATAAGTGGATGCATGCAGCTGAAATTCATGTTGTTCAAGAACCAACCATACTTTCTTATTTCTCTGTTACTTTAGATTTTCTAAAGTTTTCTTTTCCACATAATATTTACAAATTTCCTATAAAATCTAAATGCTGAGTCATGACTAAAAACTGGTCAATCACCAATCAAGTATCATCTAAAGTTTCATGGGGAAACATTTCACCTCTGCCCTTGGGGCAAGAGCCAGCACGGGTTCCAAGAACAATTACCACAATCTTTGAAAACTAAAAATCACAACCTTATCATTTTCAATAAACATTCATCAGAGGCCCCAGCATAAAAAAATATTAAAGTAAGGGTGGGGGTGGTGGGAGGGATACTGGGAACATTGATTGAGGAGAATGGGCATTGGTGGAGGGATATAAATGAAATGCAAACATGAAAGTTCATAAGTTTGTAATTGTACCTCATAGTGATTCATTAATAAAAACTCTTAAAAAAATGTAAAAAAAAATATTAAAGTAAGCATAATTTCTATGGCCCCCATTAATTAATTGACTTCTGATGTTTTCCACTGGTTAATTCTAGCCAAGTAACAGGATTATGTAAAGTTATCTTCTATTCCACACAAGAACAATAAATGACCCCGAAACTTCAGGCTTCAATACATGAACTCTTTGGAAGGTCAAGGTCTGTCTACTCAACTCTAGGCTCCAGAACACATCTGCATGCAATGATGAGCTTGTGATTTTAAGTTCCTACTAATATTATAAGTCTTTCCAGAATATTCTGTGGAAACACCAACACTTCTGAGTAGTGGAAATCTAGATAGAAAGAAGTAAAAATGTCAGATTTTGAAAACTGTAAATGTTATGTGGATATTGCTTATGTTATTCCCTCCTGAGGTTATATTATTCCCTCCTGAGGAAGCAGTCAATATAGTCCCACTAGAATATGGACTTGGGAGCCAGACTTCCTGGATTTGAAGACCACCTCTATCTTATTACTAGCATGTAACTTTGGAACACTGCCTTAGTTTCCCCAGCTATGGGGAAAAATGGGAATGGTAGTAATTTTTTCCTCACAGAACCACAAGAAAGAAATAATTGGTTA
This sequence comes from Sorex araneus, assembly GCF_027595985.1. Taxonomy (NCBI): domain Eukaryota; kingdom Metazoa; phylum Chordata; class Mammalia; order Eulipotyphla; family Soricidae; genus Sorex; species Sorex araneus. Next base: position 243,528,158 of record NC_073302.1, read on the forward strand.
ATAACACATGTGCATATCTTAGAACAATGCTGGGGGCATGGAACATAATGTGATAATATCTGCTCCATTAAATCAAGCAACAGGAACAGCCCGTGCTGAAATATTTCTGTGTGTAACTACTCTAGATATGAAATGAGGAAATCTTGAATAGTGAAAGAGGCATGGAGATGAGAAGTCATAAATGAAAAAAGAGAAGAAATGAAAGCAGCCATGTTTCCTCTCTATGGCCAAGTAGCACAAGCACAGACAAAAAGTGTTATTTCACAAGCAGGATGGCTTCCAGCTATGTGTATCACGTTATATTTCTTTTGATTTCATTTGTTTGTTTTTGGAACACTCATTATTTTTGCTTGTTGTTTCAGCCCTAAAGGCACAGTGAGTGTAGTGAGCGCAGATGCTTCGGGACTTTCCATTATGCTGCATTTGAACAGTCAACAGGAAATATGCCTTGCGAAGATATTTGCTCATCTAGGCACAAAGACAGGTGCTCATCCAACACTGACCAGGTGAAACTCCTGAGTGACCTCAATGCACCGCCTACTCTCTGCAGAGATGACTACAACCTTTTCAAGTGTGACCTAAATATCCATTTGATCTTGGCTGCAAAGCTGTATCATCAAGGTATGATCTGGAAAAAACCTGAAAAAGCCACAAATAGGGACCAGAGCAATAGTGCATCAGGGAAGGTGCTTGTATTGCATGCAACCAAGAGTTTGAGGTGATGGCTACTCATTGGAGAAGTCAGAAGACACCAAATAAAAGCTTTACATGCAGCTACTCTAAAACAATGCACTTTAAACTCCATGGTCAGTGCTTCTGGATAAGTGAAGAACACCTAAGGACTGCCTGTTCAATTGCCACACACGCATACATACATGTATACATATACTGACACACATGCCTGCATGTATACATATACACACATGCACACTCATATATATACTGGCACACATGTATACATACACACTGACACACATGCACATGCTTAAACATACACTCAGACATATGCAATACTGATACATGTATACACACTCACATACTTATGCACACTCACATATACACACTCACTGACACACTTATACACACACACAACCATATTGTTGTTTCAGCCCACACATACACAACCTCTGTGACCACTACACCACACCTGGCACCTACTGTTCCAAGACCAAAATTTCTCTGAGTTCTTGCCCTCTCTCCTGCTCCTGGTTTCACTCAGCTGAGGGCACACGTTCCTTGAAGACATCACGAGCCCATTCTGAACACATTTACCCAAGGACTCTGTAGATAGTACAGACTGAATGCCTATGTGACACTGGGATGTCTGACACTTTAATCCTCTAAAATAATGTTTTAAAATCCATTTGTGAACTCAGGTCACTTGTCTTTTATACTTTCTGCCTCCTCAGCAGATATATCAGCCTCTCAGTCACTCCCTAAGTCTTGGGCAGCTGGCTTCTGATGTCCACCTCTCCCACAGCCAGGATGTTCTCCTAGCTTCAGAATCCTAACACAGTCCATTGGTTTCTAATCCAGTTACTGCTGGCTTCTTAACTTCACAACATCAAATGGCTTCCTACAACTCTGCCTTTGGCTTCCAATTTCCATGGCACACACCACAGTGCGGCACCCTACAAGCCTTTCATTTCAAAACTCAAAGGTCAACATCCCACCCTGACAACCAGTTTCTTCAACTCCAGTTGCTCAACCCTTCTAATCACCCTGAACCTCCCCTCTCCAGTTCCATCTCTCAAATGTGCTTTGTTTCTAGCATCAGTCGTAGTATCTAGTCAACTGACAGCCCCAAACCTGGCATGGCTGAGCCATTTGAAGACTCTGTAATGACACCAGCTACAAACTATGTGATTCCCATTACTTCTTGGCCTCTGTAGCTCCTAAAGGGTCATATTAGGCCTTTCAGTCTTTTATCCCCATGGCTTTCTGCATGTTGGTCACTAAATATACTTAAATGAAGAAATGCAGACAAATATGTATATCCAAAGTTACACAAAAGGGTATAAAACTAAAAAGCAAACATGCCTTCATAGTGACCATTTGCAAATTAATATGGCAAGTGAGATGAAAGAAATGTGAGGAATGACAGAGAGACACAGGGATTCATGCAGAATTTCACACGCTATCTAGCAAAATATGTCACAATATAAATGCCCTGTTATTATATGTGGTCTATAAATGTACAAAGACAAAAGCATAAAGGAGAGATGGTAATGAAAATAAGGATTAGGGCACATACACCCAACTTGGGTGTAATCCCTGGCACCAGACAGTCTCCTGAACATCACAAGGTATAGTCGTGATGGGGTCCTGAGCATCCCCTGTGTTCTGAAGTTCCAGTACAGCAGGGTACAAACAGCACCACATCCCTGGGTCCCAGCATGGAACCACTGGCCCAGCTGACTATTATTGGAAGGACCCTGACTGACAATGTCTTCCTCCCTCCAAAAATATGAAAGAAAATGTGTCTTTCTTTGTCTGTGCTTTTGCTGTTGTTATTGTTATTGCTGTGGGTCACACACAGTGGTGATTGGGAGTTACTCCAGCTCTCTGCTCAGGGTCTCTCCCAGTAGAGACGGTGTGGTACTAGGGAGAGAATCCTGGAATTCAGTAGGCATAGCCTATGTTCAACCTACTGAACCACCTCTCCATCCCACAAACATCATTTTACCTTAATATTTTTTATTTCATGTATAAAAAAAAAACATTTTAAATCAAAAATAACTGATTTTTATGTGGTATAAAATTTGGTTAAATAATTTAGATAATTGACTGTAAAATCTTAATGGGGTGAAGAGAACATGAACTAGGGAAGTTAGCAATAACACCCCAACCCCTTTGCTTTCAAGAGATAAAATTAATTAGAAGCGATTGTCTTTCTTGGTGTGTATATAAAAATCACTGATACTTTAGGAAAATGGTAATGAATGTCTGACGTAATAACAGAAACCCAGAAAGAAAACATCACAGAATGAAAACAGAGGCACTGCCCTTCCAAATGTAAGTTCGTTGAGCAATTATCTTCCTAAAGAGTCTACTCCATGAAAACAGGGAAATGGCAAGGAATGGACTAAAATAAGCATTGTTTTCAGCACAGAAATGTTTTACCTGCATGAGTTTGGTGTCGTGTCCAGTATATACAACTATGCCAAAGACCCACTGAGTGTTTCTAAGCTGTGTACCTCTTAATAAGATCTGGTCAGGCCCAAGGGAAGCCGGGCTAAAAATAAAAACAACATTTATATTTAATGATAGTCTGACAAATGAACATGAGTTTTCCCCTTAAACAGACACCCATATATTTTATTTTGTTAAATTTAACAATTTCACTGAGAAATTGGTTACTCTGAGAAAGGATTACTATTGGTTTCATTCACCAAAACAAAACAAAACCCAAAAACAAACCATCCACCCAAAAGTTCTCTTACTCATTCATTACTATAGGAAAAAAAAATTTAAATAAATTAAAAAAGGAAATCATGTCTCTTAACCTTTTATAAAATTCAACACCCAGAAAGAAATCCAAAAATCTCATTTATCTGAGAAACTCAGTTTATTTTCTAGACTAAAGAGGGGGTGAAAATCAATAATACTATAATATCAAACTTGATAAGAATGACTTCATGATTAATTAAAGCCTAAGCAATAAGTTAAAAATTCAAAATAGTGTGTCTTCTGGTGGTCCTTCATACCTAATGTAATCCACAAAAATAGTCACCCTGGTTCCCATTACTCTGTGTGGTGGATTCCATGATTAGGTCCTTCCCTTTGGGTCTATTTAAAATATAAAGTGAGAGAAGCATTGGATATAAGCAGGTAAGATAGGGGGAAGAGACAGAAACTGAGCCACAACATAATGATTAAAAAAAAGTGACTCTCAATAAAGCAAATGCAAGAGGAACATGACAATGAAGGAGAGAAGACAGGACAGTGGAAAAGAATTACTTATTCTATTTTACTAAAAAAAACACTGCTTAAGAAAACACTAGCAAAAGAACACAGAGATATTTCTCTAATACATATTTCATCATTTATTCACTTCAGACACCTCTTCTGCTTTTGTGGACAAATTCGTAGAGTCAAGACTCTCTCCCCCTCATTGGCAGGTGATACGTGCAGTAAAACAAAAAACAGACCAGTAATGAAAGCTTCATCTCAGACCCCAGTTCTTGACAAAAATAAGTTTTCCTTGTACATTTGGGACAATTTAAATGGACTGAAATAATATTTCAAGAAAAGCTCATTCTCTCATCCCCCACTGTTCAATAGTCTGTTCCCTCATAAAGTAATTCACAGGGATGAGTCTAGAAAACTCAAGGATGCTTTCTAAATCTCCAGTAACTCTTGGTCATGTTTTCTGAAAATAAAACACAAGAAAAGGGTAAGTGGTACCTTTGCCCATCTAAGTTTAAGTTTCCAGTGAAGTCGTACAGGTGGCGGTTGGGCCCTTCACATTCTATCATTCCAGATAACTTCATCAATACTTCCCTTGTCTGCATGTCAGCGGTGAGGCTCAAACCCTAAAATGATAGACCAAAGAGGAAGTGGAAGAGAACCCAGAATGTTTTAAAATGGTATTCATCACCCCCATTATAAATTGAAAGAAAATAGTGAACTGAAGTAGAACAATCTTGGGGGATAAGGGCTAAGGAACAAATCAACTTCTCACAACAGTCTTTACAGGCAAATTTAACCACAGCAACCAGCAACCCAATGTAAAAGTGTCCAAAAAATTCAATGACACTTTTAGAAAGATTCCACCACCGTGCTATAAACATCATAGACAGGTAGTAACTGGTACTCAAATACCTTACAGAAAGCATATCCTACAACCATGATCAACACTCATCACAAATATAGACTAAAGTATCTCTTTGGCATGATGTGGTATCTAACAAACAGTAATTGTTCATTAAACAGAAAAAAAAAGTCTAACTCAAAAGTCTAATGGAAAAAGGAGAGAGGTGGACATAATAAAATTTAACTTTATGGCAAAATAATTGTGTAGAAATACTTATTACTTATTACTTAATTTTTCATTGCATTAAAGACTATTTTTCCTTATAGTAATAGTACAGTGGGTAGGGCATTAGCCTTGTATGCAGCCACCAGTATGAATCCCCAGAATCCTATATGGTTCCTCAAGCACTCAAGAGTGATCTATGAGCAAAGAGACAGGAGAAGCCCTAAACATTGTAGAATGTGGCCCAAAACCCAAAAATACAAAAACTATTTTTTCATCCTAAAGTTAATTCATGTTAAAATAACCTTATTTAAGGAATGGAATTTTGTACCTGCTATATTAATCTCTGGAATTAGAAATACATTTAAAATCCCAATATACACAAAAGTATCCAGAGCTGACCTACCAATCTCTCCACTAAAAATGAAGTCCATCCCAGCCAAAGACCTCTCTCTGCACCCACACTAATACTCAGAGAGTAGAAAAATATAAGCTAGAATTTGGCTTTTAGTTGTGAACTTAATGTAGTACATATACAAATAATCCCCTACAGCAGAACTAGTGGGGACCAGATTTGCAGTTTGTCATAGAATAACAGAAGTCATAGAAGGTGGCTTTACCTGGCGTATTTTAAGGTTTGTCTCCCCATCCAAATTAGCTGTTTCAACATAACACATTGCTTGAGGTTCACTACAGAGAGAGAAAAAAAAAGGAAAGCTGGATTTTAGTAATGTCTCCTCCACAAATTCAAAGCTCAGAAAGTCTCTCTCTTGGAAAGTATATCTGCTCTTAGACCTTTCAAAACAGTGCTATGAACAGCCACTTTAATGGTAATAGTAGGGATCAATTAGAAAGACACATGCTCCTCCATGGCTCAACACTGAACCAAGGTGCTTGCCCAGGATGTGCCTTGTAGGCTCCACATCAGAGGCCTGGTGTCAGGGAAAGAAGGGAACAGGATGACCAGGAGTGTGAGGGCTGTGTTGGCCGCATTAAAGGATGTTTCAGTCAAGGCTCAGCCACTGTGTTGGGTGCCCTGAAGTCTGCTATATGGCCTGCTCCTGAGCTCACCCAGGCAGACTCAGGACAAACTACATTTGAACAAAATCACAGTCCAAAAGGGGAGTTATTCAGTCAAGAGTTTTCTTCTTGTACCTTTCACTAAGTAAATGGGCAACTTTCAAAACTAAAATTCTAAATTTTAAGGACAGAAATCCCCAAAAATAAAAATAAGCAAAGCAGACACTGTTGTCTGATTCTGATCTTCCAGCTGAAGTAGCGCGGTTAGTGGATAACAGACCCACAGCCCACCAGTTAAGCTACTATCTCAGGTTCTACAGTGTCCGGCTATGCAGCCCTTGAAACATGTTCAATATCCCTGTATCTCAGTTTTCTCATATGTTCAGTAAGGATACCAAGGAGAGCTTGGGGGACATTAATATATTCTGCAGGCTGCTTGGCACAAAGGACAAACTCAAACACAAATGAAAATGCACACTGCAACTTATTCCAATGGTCTCATGTTAAAAGTGAATTGTCAAGGGGGGGCCTGTCACACCCAAAAAACACACCCCAAACTATCAGGTGAAGCCTATTTTAACATTTCTAAGACTTTCTTTGTTCTCTGCTGCCGAACAAAGGAGGAAAACATAAATTCAGCCCCATGTAGCTGGTGCCCTTACCACTCTACAAGCCTGGGCTTTTATTTTTGGACCTCTCATCTCAAACAGAAAAATTCATGTTACATCTTCAAATCAAGGGAGTGATTAAATTCCAATAAAGAAAGACTGCAATGGAGTGGTGCAGACATCTGTGACTCCCCACAGTACATAAATACAGACATTTTTGTCTTAACATCATTCAATTTAATCTTTAGATTAAAGATTAGAACCTTTAGAATCAAAGTTCATCTGAACCCTAATGTTGGCCTTTCCTCTTTGACATAGGCTGACATGACCTGAGCCCAGGGAGGTTATCTAGACTGCCCGTTAATTATGCCACAAGGTGATGCTACCTTTCAAGTGCAAAGCTGCCTGCCACACGTGACAATGATACTTGGGCAAATGGGGCAACCAAGGACAATGGATTAGAGAACACCTTCTTCAGGTCATGGCCACAGAGGGAAAATGCCACAGATCCCTTCCTAGTAATAGAAGGTGGCTGGGCCCTGCAGGGAAGCCTGAGAGCTGAACCCCTCAGAGGCAGGGTCCGAAGTCTCAGTCCACTGCAGGCTGTGATGTGAGTCCCTGAATCACTGTACCTTTGGTTTCTGAATGGCTCCTTAGAAATGAGGAATATCCCAGGAACGACAACAAGAATCAATCCATGTCAAGATCAGAAAACGTGGAAATGAAAGAAAGCTAAGGGTTAAGGAAAAAATGGGGGATGGCAGATGACAAATAATTGACAAACAGGCTGGACAGAAAGATGGTGACTCAGAGGGGAGTTGAGAGATAGCTTGAGATGTCCACCGCCAATGCTTAATGTTTTTTTTTTCTTTTTTCTTAGAATGTACTTCAAAATCATGTGCCCACGCGCACACCTGACCTGGAGGACAGTAGGATCATGTCTGCTGGGAGATACTGCCCATTGACGACCTTCACAATGTCTCCCACGGCCACCTAGAAAACCAGGACAAGGACAGAGAAGCATGAAAGAAAAGAAAACACAAACAGCAATAAAGGGGGTTAAATACTTGAAGGAAGATTACTGTACAACTAAGCCACAGGGTTAGGACAGAGAAAACCATACTGCTTTCCTTACCAAGAACTAAAGGAAAATGTTTTGGTACAGTCAAATGGTGATACTACCTGTATACACTGATGCTGAATGAAAAGCAAAAGGTAAAAGAAGAAAATCAGAGAAAATCAGAGAGAGAGAGATGGGTCAGAACTCCTCTCAAACCCTCGTTTCCTTATTTCCTTGTTCATCTGTTTCCTCTGTTCCATCTGTTTCCTCGTTTATCTGTTTGCAAACAATGAGCCATTTCTCCATCTCTGTGCATTAGCTCAGAGTGGGGAAGTGTCGAGCCCATCTGAATACCTATATTTGAACGCCTTCAGGACTCCTTACTAGACACAGAATCAACAGCGAGTTATACAGACTGCTGGGTGCCTCGCCTTTGTCAACTATAAAGTGAGGTCAACAGAACAGATTTCATGGGGTTTTCATGAAGATGGAGAGCTAACACATGCAAATTTTCTTCAGTTTTACAAATGGGGAAGCTAAGGCTCTTGATCACATCATGCGGTAACGTGACCAAAGCCACAGAGTCAGTGAGTGTTGGAAACAGGCTTCAAAACTGAGCCACCCAGCAGGTGTGCTGATTAAATGTCAAATTCACTAATGAATGTTGCGTCTAAAAGGTTCACCCACAGCCCAAGTGTCCAGAAACAGATGAGAGGGGAAAGAAGTTGTGGTGTAGGTATGTAATGGATTACTATTCAGCTTTCAGAAGGGATGACACTGTGTAACCTGCTGCTATGTGAACGGACCGTGCTGAGTAAAGCCATCCAGAGGACAAGGACAGGCGCAAAATGGTCTCTCTCACAGGTGGAGTATAATGAAACTTAGTAAGGGAGCCACAAATGGCCAAAGGTACTAGGTCCTGAGACTTGATTTACAGAATCTAGCTTACCAAGGACAAGGCCCAGAGGGTGGTTAGGAGGGGGCTATGGGACAATGGTGGAGGCAATGGAACAAATACTCTTGCGGAGGGTGTGATATTAAAACATTTTATACATGAAACTATCATTTCAATGGGAGTGTAAATCACGGCACCTTCATAAAAACTGAAGGGGAGAAAAGTAATAAGGAAAATAAAAGTTTCCCCAGAAACAGACCACACAAAACAGAGAAGATCCTTAGAGACTTCAGAACTTTCTGGGCAAAAAAATCACAGCGAAGTCAGACAGCACCTTGGAAGACGACCTTCACCAGACAGAAGACACCAAGCTTTGGACATTGGCCATCACTCAGCGAATGTGAACACAGTGGCCAGGGGTCTGCAGACCCTTTAAATCACATCACATAAGCATCCAGCTGAATGGGGTCAAGCCTTCACGTGAAGCAGCCTCTGCTCAAACTATAGCCCCATAGACGCACCAGTTCGGGCAAGCTCTTAACTTTTTGAGCTCACCGGTAAGATGGAAGATATCCCTGCTGACCTGGTGGAGTTAGTGAACTCAGGAAGTGCATGCAAGCACTTGGCAGGACACATGCACAGGTGATGGGCCCCTCTATACCAACATGAGGGGATCTGAGTGGGCACCTTAAGGGTGAAAGTTAAGAATGGCAGAGTTGGGGGCAGAGCAATAGTAGAGCGGGCAGGGCATTTGTCTTCCACACAGTTGACCCAGGTTCAATCCCCAGCATCCCATATGGTTCCTCAAACCACACCAGGAGTAATTCCTGAGTGCAGAGCCAGGAGTAACCCCTGAGCAATATCAGGCATGACCAAAAAGCCAAAAAAAAAAAATGAAAAGAAAGAAAGAAAAGCAGAGTTTCCTGATTGCACAGGAGAAAGGCCAATTCTAGTGCACTAACAAAATTCAAAATGGGCATGCAGGGTTCTGAATCCTATTCTGACCCATGCTGCTATTCTTCTAGAAATCAAAAAGTTCAGGGTCAGAGATATAGTTCAGTCAATGGACTGAGTGACTAGCATGCTGAGGGCCCAGACTCAATCCCCAGCTACACATGGTCAGAGACCTCTGAGTATTGTTGGAAGCAATCACGGAGCACAGAGCTGGGAAGAGCCCCCAATAGCTTCCTGGTGTAGCCCACCTTTCCCCCACAAAAAAGTATATATACACACATATACATATACACAGACTGGAGCGATAGCACAGCGGGTAGGGTGTTTGCCTGCATGTGGCTGACCCGGCTTTGATTTCTTCGTCTCAGAGAGCCGAGCAAGCTACCCGTGAGAGTATTCCGCCCGCACGGCAGAGCCTGGCAAGCTACCTGTGGTGCATTCGATATGCGAAAAACAGTAACAAGAAGTCTGAAAATGGAGATGTTACTGATGCCCGCTCGAGCAAATCAATGAACAACGGGATAACAGTGCTACATATGCCCAAGAATTTCAAATACTGTAACCTTATGAAGGACTAATAAATCTTACAATAAATCTGGACTAATAAATCCAGAAGAATTGTGCTAGCAGGTGATTGTATTTATACTTCTCAGTTAGCAAAGGAGAGGTTTTAGTAAGACATCCTACAGTGAGCCTTGTGGCACTCACTGAAATTGCAGGGACTTGGAAAAAATAGAGCCAAAATGGCAAAAATGAAATTTCAGCATTCCAAGTGAAATGGTAAAAATATAATTCCGGGACCTTTGCATAATTAATGTTAGCATCCCAAAATAAAAAGGCACACAAAGTATATTTCATAATACATAAAAATCAAAGAGTAAATGCTTCAGACCTATTTTAACAACAGCTAGAAAAAAGCAAAGGTGGGGTTGGGAAGATAGTATAGCAGGTAGGATATTTGCCTTGCCCGTGGCTGACCCAGGATCAATCCCCTGGCATCCCATATGGTCCTGAGTCCTCCAGGAATGATTCCTGAGCACAGATATAGGAGTAAGTTCTAAGCACAGCCAGGTGTGGCCCAAAAACTAAAAAAAAAATTACAAAATAAAAATTATTTTATGTGCATTCTTTAATTTATATAGAAATCAGAAGCAATTAGCTTTTTTTTAAAAAAAAAAGGGATGGAGGAAGGAAAATTAGTCATGTTTTCAAAGAAAAAAAGGAGTAGATTTTTAGCCCAAAGTAGGAGGACAAGGAAAATTATAGCTTTCTCCCATTTTATTTTCTGAACAAAGAAATATCTAAATCTCATTAATATAGTTCTAAGAAGTTTTATGTACATGAAAAACTACTCCGAATTTTGTTTTACAATATATAGGTGGTGTTGTCCTGGGTGTCCTGATTGTGTAATACTACCTCGTGAATTGTCTTTTGGGTGGGGGGAAGAGGGGGTAGCATCCTGATAATAATTGACTTGGCAGTGCAGGCCTGAGGGCTCAGTACTGAGATGCAGATTTCCTCAGTCCTCATAGTGCTGGGGGCCATCGGCTGGTGTGATGGGTGCTGCTGGGTTCAACCTTAAGACCTAGCAGATGCAAGACATAGGCCAGAGGCCCACTAAGCTAGCTCCCAGGCTCATACAAGAATTCTGAAGGTGACTTCATGCTTTTTAACAGCTGCATAGTATTCCATTGTGTAGATGTACCAAAGTTTTTTAGCCAGTCATCTGTTCTCGGGCATTCGGTTTTTTTCCCAGATTCTGGCTATTGTAAACTGTGCTGCGATAAACATACAGGCGCAGATGTCATTTTGACTATATTTTTTTTGCTTCTCCGGAATATATTCAATAAAAAAATAAATAAATAAAATGTAAAAAAAAAAGAATTCTGAAGGTGGTGTAGAGCCCCACTGAATCCTGGAAACTGCTCTAGCCTCAGAGGATCTCTCAGTTACTTTCAATTTCAAGACCCAGTTCAAAGGTCCTCTTCAAGGCCAATTACTCTGTTGTAATTCACCCTCTGCATTCAGCACCCAGAGGGAGCTTTGGTGCTGGCTTTAAAGTGCTGGGGGAACCTCAGAAAGAGTAACTTCCCCCTGTCTGCACCTCTGGTCTCTGTTAGCACAACCCTCTCAGCTCCTGCCCCTCCTATATTCTCATCCTCATTCTGAGTAATGAGGGTCTCACTGGCTTTCCTGGACACCTGAGGGGCTCAAACATTTCACAATAACTGGGTGAGCAACTGGGGCTGAACCTGGCTACCCCCTGCTAATCACTGTATGAGTGAAATGCAAACACAAAAGTTCATAAGTTTGTAACTGTATATCACAGTGATTAACTAATAAAAAAATTTTAAAAAATAAATAAAAAATAAAATTCTCAAGAAAAAGAAATATTAAATGTTATCAATTAATATGAGCAACCTTTCGAAAATAAAATAAAAAAAGAACTCACACTACAGCACCTTGTAAGTAACACCATATTTGAACTATATACTATTCATTCCCATATTGTTTTATGTATATTTTAACAATCCCACTTACATTGCTGTATTCCAGGTGAGAAAAAACAGTGACGATACATAAAAGAAAAAGAAAAAAAGCACACACATGGCCCAACATACTACTTTCTAGATAATTTATATACTAATAACGTAAAATCCGGGGCAGGGCGAGAGTGATAATAAGTGAGCAAGGTGCTTTCCTTGCACAAGGGCAACCTAGTTTTATCTCCAGCTCACAATATGTTCCTCCAACCTCTGCCAGGAGTGATCCCTGAGCGCAGAGTCAAGAGAAAATCTTGAGCACCACCAGATATGCCCCCCCAAAAAATAAGACAAAACAAATATCCACAGCATTGTCAGCCCTCCAGAACACATTCCTCAAGGAATGTGGTAGGAAATCCTTCCAGCCAATGGAGAGTGACAAGCACACTATGGGTCGTGCACAACCAGCCCAAACAGAACCCAAACAGGGAGTCAGAGAGATAGTACAGCAGGATAAGGTGCTTGCCTTGCTTGCCTTGCATGCCTTGCATGCACCATAATCGATCCCCAGCATCCAATATGGTCCTCCAAGCCCGGCCAGGAGTGATTATTTAGTGTAGAGCCAGGAGTAAGCCTAGAGCATCGCTGGATGTGGCCCCCAAACAAGAAAAAAGAACCAAAACAGATGTTTTCCACTCAATTCTAGCACTTCACACCTATAGATCATCATGAACCCAAAACTCTCTACCAAAAAAAAAGAGAGAAGGGAGACTCTCCAAAACTGCTTAACTGAGAAAATTAAATGTGAATTAATAGAACCACAGAAGACCAGGTAATGTGTTTCTGGCAAATTAGTGAGAAATTAGAAAATGTTTGGGGATTTCAGAAATACCCAGCAAGAGCAACAAATGTCACCACTATGAAGAGACATAGTGAGCACCTTCTTAAAGATGAAGAACAGAAAAGCAAACACCATTCCTAAGTAAACCTTGTGGGGAAATGTCACAATGTTAAAACCCACAGGAAATGGAGATGATCTAAGTTTTAACACAAATTTTATACTGCAATCAATATTAGCAATCAGTTTCAAGTCTACAAACCAATATTTTGTTTTATCCTTAAATTAGTTTTTACCTCTTTCCACATAATGGTCTGCCACATACCATTTCTTAACACTGAAAAAAGCAGGAAAAAAATGCATTGGTTAATATTACTAATAAATGAAATAAAATCAATTTCCAATAACAGTTCCTTTGAAAATTCCAGAAAGCAGTGCCAGGAAAAGTAGAGAGAGATAAGAAAATATTATTCTGAAGAATATGCATGCTTGAATTTTTATGATTATAAAATATGTCTAACCCTCAAAAATTATAAACTTCTCTAAAATTTTGAAATACAGAAATTCAAATCATAATAGCCATAGTTCATATTTTGTTGAATTTGTCTTTTTGCTATTTCTTTGAGCTATTTTATAGATTACTTCCTCCCATTAACTCAAACCATTAGCTACTTATTATAATTCCTTAATACAGGCCTTATTCATAAGTTTTATAGTAGAAAAATGATTCATCTTGGTTTCTTACCTATTGTTTTCTTTTTATTAACTCCATTGTCTGCCTTATGTCGCTTCTGTTGCAGGAAGGAAAATAGCTGTTAGATTCAAAAGTTCCTACTGAATAACTTATAATAGTTATAATAAAAGTGAGGGAAAAGGAGAAATGGAAGTGAGAAAACTGTCAACAACGTGATTATTGCAAAATTCCATTCAATAGTCTGGTCAGTGTTACTTACTACATTTAACAGACTAACACAATAAGTATAGATACAGTCTACCCCAACTTAGTATTTGATTCTAATAACTAGTACTTTGAGGCATAAAACTTTTCACTCTTCCTATTTTCAATCAAACCAAAAGAATTATTTCATATCATAAATCCAATAACAAGCAACTGAGTTTTTATTGGCAATAAATTGGTGGGGGAGGCAAAGTAACATATCACAATCATTAACCTACGTTAAGGTTATGTGTGAAATAAGCTTGTTGGTGTGTGATGAAACATACAGAAACTGAGGGATAAGGAAGGAGAGAAGGGAAAATGAAAGAGGGAGAGAAGGAAATTGATAAAGAGAGTAGAGATGAAGAGAAGCCTAGAGAGTAAAAGTGTAGAAGAAAAAATGTGAATATGGCCGTACCCAATGTTACTGAAGATAGAGTTAAAGAGGTATAAGGTGAATGTCCATCATTCCAAGATACAGTATAATATTCCATTTTCTACTCAAAGTGCAAGCACCAAAAGAGAATGTAAGGGACATCAGTGACTGGGAGAGAAAAAAAGAACTCAAAGTTGAGTCCAGAGACCTAATAGTAGAAAACACAGTTGGAATTATTTCTGTGTCACTGGCTAGAAATTTAAGATACTGTTTATACATGCTCCCTTCCCCAAAATAACATCATGAATCTTGAGAGACCAATTAAGCCACAGAACAATATTTTGTGTTAAGCAAGAAACCCAAAGCAAGAAATTAAATTTTAAGATGTCTTCAAATGCATTTTTTAATGTATAAAAACAAAACCTTACATAATCTTCTATAATCTCTTTGATGCCAGCAATTGTTAAAATAATGATCAATGGCACCAGGGTAGTATATCTTCCTGTTGGAGATACATCTGGAATTTGCTGCAAGAAAACAAGAGAAGTTGGCAAATTAACTTCCTCCTTTCAAAAAAGAAAATATAGTACATTGTACTTACTCTTTGCAGTTCAATAACATCTCTGGTGCACCAGAACAATAATTCTATTTTAAAAATACTAATGCTTTCTGTAGTTTTAATTTTTAGCCAACATTTTATGTGTTTAGAACAAAAACAGACAAAATTAATGCCCTTGAGCCATTTTTCAAGGCCGCTTTTAATAACAAGGTTATCCTTAATACCCAAATAAGTCTGTTTGCTCAAACAATAACTGACTAGAGAAGGCAAACTTTATTAAATTTTTTTCAGTCCAGTGACTTTTCTAGAAAATTTTCATTTTGCGGGTAATTAAGAATTATAATCTTAAATTTAAGGAAAAATTACCTGTAATAAGGCAATGAATAGGAAGAAGGCATTCGCAGCTCTTCTAATCTGCTCATACAAGAACCGAGGTAGAAATGTCAACACACTGTACTTGGCTGTACTGTAGATAGGAAGAAAAGTAATACTATCAGTTCTGGATGTGAGGCTGAAAAAACAAGGAAACAAAATCTTTCCAAACTTTATCATTGATTTCATAAAGAAGAAAGAAGCCCTATAGTGCTGGTAGAAATGTAAATAGGCACAGCTTGTGGAAAGCAATACGGATAGGCCTCCAAATATTGAAAACGAGAAATTCCACATGATTTAGGTATCCAATTCCTGGGTAATGACCAGAAGACTACAAAAGCATTCACTTGAAGAGACAGATGTACCTCCTCCGTGTTCACAGCAGTAAGACTCACAATAGCCAAGACTTAGAGACTACCCAAGTGCCTAGGAATAGACGATTTGGTAAAGAGTGGCTTTGAACACTGAAAACAAGAATCTAAGCTGCAGCCACCACAGAATTTTGAAAATGTCTGTCAGGATGACAGGTGAGAGGGGAGGGTTTGGGGGTTGGAGTATGGGGACACTGGTGGAGGGAAGTTGTCACTGGTCATGGTATTGGTGTTGAAATATTATATGCTAAAATTCAACTATCAATAACTTTGTTAGTTATTTAGTTATTTAATTAGGTTTTTTAAAAAATAGTAGTTGCAGTACATATGTACAACAGAGCAGAATGGCTATAATATTTTTAAATGATACATGACCAGGGATGCAGCTCAGTATAGACCTTAAGCTTACCTCATGTATGAGGCCAATGGGTTCAATTCCTGGCCATACACTCCCAAGGAAAAGGTGAAATTCTGCCATTTGTAAAACATTAATAAACTAAGGATGTATTGTGCTTAATGTAATTAGCAAGACAGAGAGAGAGGAATAACGTATTTCATTCATATAGAGTAAAGAAACAGATGAATGATGAAATGAAACAGAAATAAACTGAATTATAACACCAGATTTTAAAATCACCAGGTTTCCAAAAAATGAGAAGGTAGAAAGGGCTACAGGCAACAATTTTATGGTGAAGAACCATATTGACCTATTAATTGTGAACTTAATGTAACAGATATAGAAGTTAATTTTTAATTATGTGCACCCACACTGTATTATGTATATTACAAAATTATGATAGTAAGAATAAGTTTAACTTTGAACAAGAAAATTGTGGAGAAATTTGCCCACTTTCCAGAGATTATGTGCTACTGAAAACAGTAAGTATAAAAGATGTTTGTGAAAGAAAGATACTATTTCCGCAGATCACAAAAGAGAAGGGATACACATTTCAAACACAGGAATTCTGATATAAAGAGGAAGATTGAAGAATTAGTTGGGAAACTCACACGAAAAAGGTAGAGTTATGATCCTATGATTTTTGATACATAAAATCTTATTACAAAGCTACCAATTCAATGCAGAACCCATTTCTGTAAATCTTGGATAGCAAGTGTTCAGCGTGTCCTCTGAGATACACACCAGATATGGTCAACCACACTAGAATGAACCCCATCCTTCAGAATATTCTTTATTTAGCCATCTGTGCTTACACCTTCCTTGGGCCTAGGATATCCTCTTCCTTTCATATTATCCATAACAAAAATGTCCTTTCCCTCTGACTCTCCCCATCCAATATTATATCTTCCATTAGGTTTCATCAGCTTCACAAGTCTTCTTCCTCCAAGACTACAGTATGAAATTTACGCAGATATTATGCAGACTTTGCTTTACCTGGTATTTTTATATATGTTCCCCAAATTAGATTGTGGGGACAATAAAACTGTTTACTTCAATTCTGTAACTTATTAGCACATAACAATCAGTGGACAAAGGAATGAGAAAAAGGTATAAATTGAGAAAGGAAAATAAGTCAAGCTCTATTTGTGGATGACATGATACTGTACTTAGAAAGCCCTATAGACTCTACAATAAAAGCTTCTAGAAACAATAGAATTGTATAGTAAAATGGCAAAATCAACATACAATAAATCTATGAGTATGCAAGAAAAATGTAAAAACTGTCCCATTCACAAATCAGAAAATTAAGTACCGAAAGATGAAAGATCTATACAAAGAAAACTACAAAACACTACTAAAAGAATATGAAACACTAATAAAAGCACTTCAAAAGATGCAGTGACCAAAGAACAAAGACATCCTACAGAGTGGGAAAGGATATTTACCTAATATCCATCCGATAAGGGGTTGATATCAAGGATATACAAGGCACTAGTTGAACTCCACAAGAAGAAAACTGCCGACCCAATCAAACAATGGAGTGAT
Source organism: Sorex araneus (assembly GCF_027595985.1). Classification (NCBI taxonomy): domain Eukaryota; kingdom Metazoa; phylum Chordata; class Mammalia; order Eulipotyphla; family Soricidae; genus Sorex; species Sorex araneus. The sequence goes on from NC_073302.1 coordinate 243,545,554, forward strand.
GAAATGAACAGAAACTTCCCCAAAGAAGAAATCTGAATGGCTGAGAGGCACATGAGAAAATGCTCGATATAACTAATCATCAGGGAGATACAGATCAAAACAACAATGAGATACCATCTCACACAACAGAGACTGGCCCACATCCAAAAAAACAAAAGCGACTGGTGTTGGCACAGATGTGGAGAGAAAGGGACTCTTCTTCACTGCTAATGGGAATGCCGACTTGTTCAGCCCTTTTGAAAAACTATATGGATGATTCTCAAAAAATTAGAAATTGAGCTCTCATTTGACCCAGCAATACCACCCCTTGGAATATACCCCAGAAAGGCAGAAAGGTAGAGTAGAAATGACATTTGCATTTCTATGTTCATTGCAGCACGGTTTACAATAGCCACCATCTGGAAAAAACTGGAGTGTCCAAAAATAGATGACTGGTTAAAGAAACTTTGGTACATCTACACAATGGAATACTATGCAGCTGTTAGAAAACATGAAGTCATGAAATTTGCATATAAGTGAATCAACATGGAAAGTATCATGTTGAGTGAAATGAGTCAGAAAGAAAGAGACAGACATAGAAAGATTGCACTCATACGTGGAATATAAAGTAGCAGAGAGGTACGAGCTAGCAATGATGCAACTTCTGGCAGAAATTCCTCTGGACTTAGGTACTAAAATACTAAAATACAGAAATCCAGAACCTCACGGCTGCTATTGTGGCCACACGACCTCATATCTCCTCATTCTCAGCAATGGAAAACAAATTATCAAATGCTTCCTTTGCAGCAGGTTGACTCTGGGGTGGGGGGAAAACTCCAAACAATAATAGTTTTTTGTTTTGAATGTAATCAAAATAAAGAGAAAGTAAAGTGAAATTTATCAGCTACACAGGCGGGGTGGGGGACTAGGGGATCTGGGGGGGAGGGGCGGAGGTTTACTGTGGTCTTGGTGGTGGAATATGTGTACTGGTGAAGGGAGGAGTGTTTGAGCATTATGTAACTGAGACTTAAGCCTGAAAGCTTTGTAACTTTACACATGGTGATTCAATAAAAAAAAATAAAAATTTTTAAAAAATTAAAAAAAGAGTACACAAAAAATTGAAACACATCCCCTGCTCATGGATTAGGAAGCTTAGCATTGTCAAAATAGCAATACACCCCAAAGCAATAGACAGATTCAGTGCATATCCCATAATGATATCCGTAATGACATTGTTAAAGAATGGATTATCATGAACAGCCTTGTAATGCTCTATCACATGGTGAGAATAATCTTGCCCTGCACTAATAGTCAAAACAATCCTAGGAAAAAAAAGACTCCCCAACTTCAAAATGTACTACAAAGTTGCAGTAATTGAAACAGCATGGTAATGTTTGCCAGATCAATAGGATAAAACTGAAATCCAGAGACAGATCCTCAAGTATATGAACAATTATAAAACAAGTAAAGACTATGAAATGGATCAAGGAAAAACTGGTCAGATGCATGCAAAACAGAAAGAATGAAAGAAAGAAAGAAAGAAAGAAAGAAAGAAAGAAAGAAAGAAAGAAAGGAAGGAAGGAAGGAAGGAAGGAAGGAAGGAAGGAAGGAAGGAAGGAAGGAAGGAAGGAAGGAAGGAAGGAAGGAAGGAAGGAAGGAAGAAAGAGAGAAAGAAAGAAAAAGAGAAAGAAAGAAAGAGGAAAGAACTCAGATTTCTTTCTAACAGCATACATAAAACTCAAATCAAAACAATTAGAGTTTACTCTTACTTGATATCAAATCTTATTCCATAAGTTTCATCGAGGAAAACACAGGTAGAACTCTCCATGACACTGAAGTTAGAGGCACTTTTTAAGGAATTAATGCCATTGACTAAGCAAACAGAAGTGAAAATAAACATATGGAGCTAATTAAATTAAGAAGCCCATGTAACATATTTAGCAATGGATTTCTGGGTCACACCCAACTCTGCTCAGGACTTACTAATGGCTCTGCACTCAGGGATCACTCCTAGTGGTGCTCAGGGGACCATTTGGGATGCTGGAGATAGAATCCCAGTTGGATGCATGCAAGGAAATGCCCTACCTATGCTAAATTATCCCTCTAGCCCAGAATCAGCAACAGAGACAGCCGGAAATTATCTATGTTGTGATTCTTTACATCACTTTACTATGCATCATATGGAATGTTTTGGCCTATTCTTATGACAGCCAGTGAGAAAAAATGGACTGTGTTCTAGTCTTCTTATCAACATACCTCCATAGGCAACTTCATAAGTCAGAGACTACCTCTATCTAATTTCTATTAAATAGCATAAGTTCCCTGTTTCTTTTGTATTTCTAAATTTCTATTTTTTAACTCAATCCATTATTCAATAAATAACTTTGGGCACGAAGCAATTTATTTCACATAGCAATGTGGACTGAGAAGAAGATAAGAGAGAAAATAACATTCTGAGCACACAGTATACCACGGGGCAAATCTCCCATGCGGATCATTCTTTGATAAACAGTTCCAAATGCAAGACATTGGATGCTTTTAGCTACTTTCGATGGGCACTACTAAAGAGTAGGTTTAATTCCATTGCTTTATAAGTATCACTTTAAACTTTATGATATAAAATCAAATGGAGATGAGCCCTGACTCTTACTCAATTTTGCACCTCAAAGCTCAAAGGGTTATTTTCAGTGAGCTTTTCCATCTTCAGTGAGAACAATAAATTTTTACTATAAAGCAATCTGAACCTACAGACAAACATGTAGAAGAGGAGTCAGAATTCAGCCCTGAATTGACTATGGTCCCCAAAGAAATGGAAAGCAGATAAAAGCCTATTGCATTGAATTACCCCTTGGCCTTTCACTCAGAGTTCACTATATTCTCTCCAAACACAGAATAAATCACCAAAAAGAAAGTCTGAGACTGTGCTACAGCTGCCTGCTGTAGACCACACACTGCACTCTGATCAGAAGTGCCTGCATTGACTCTGCTTGGAACTTCCATGTTCTAAGTCAAGAGAACAGTCATGTTGACTACTCAGAAGGGTCACTTCGAGAGATGACAGTCCAGAGTCTCTGACAGTGAAGCCTATCTAACGGGACCCTAGACTCAAGTGGATGAGTGGGAGATGAGGAGCACTCATTGTTCTAGAGTACAATGCACAAAAGTGTCCATTATGTCTGTCTGTGGAGCAAAGGCCATCAACCCTTCATGTTGCAAGAGCTTCCATTGCTTACAGATATAAAACACCATGTGAGGAGCCATGTCCTTTGAGCTTGATGAGTTTCTTGTGTGATTGTCAAACTGCATCCAATACTTTCTCAATGGAAGGTTTGTTGTCAGGCATTGGACAGCTTCACTGTTTGCATAATTAAGGGGGAAAAGGTGGATGCACAGATGAGTTAGCTCAATGGGCTGGAGCACAGGCTTTGCCTGTGGGAGTGCTAGGCTGCATCTCAAGCACTGTAGTTCCCCCACACTGGCCAAGCACGGAGCTGGGAGTAGCTCCTGAGCAGCAGGGTGTGGCCCAAAATCTCTTTGCTGCCAAAATTTTACAGCTCAATTTTTTGTAAAGTGAACAGACCCATGTCATTGATGACTAGAAATTTAAGAAACATAAGAACCTAAGTCATTAAAGGGTAGGACTCCAATCACAATAAATTCTAATAGCTAAAGGGTTCCAGGGTTCTGATTCCCAACTCACACATGCTTTTGTCATTCCCTCTCACTCAAACTCCTTTAAAGTTGTAGGAGGGAATGTACACATATACAGTCATGTTTTTAAAAATTTAAAGAGAAACTAGGGAGGGAATCTTCAGCAATGGAATGTTTTCCCCTAAAATAGAATTCTTCATGTTTTGGTGTAAGAGAGATGTGGATGTGCACCTAGAAAGCACTGAGGTTGAATAAAAACAAAACAAAAGACCTGCAGATGTGACCATCACCTAAGGGAGGACCCTGGCTCTGGACAGGAAGAATAGGCTCTTATGTCAGAAACTGTCCTAATAGGCTAAAAGGAGCTATTTGTAAGAGAGTGATGCTATTTTAGGAAGAGGTCTCTGTATTATCAGCATTCACCAGTAAAACAAACAATAGAACGTATAGGTAAAGAAAAAAGGAATTTGCTAGAAACAGCTCACAGGATTCCCTCTCTGGCAAGTCCCAGGATCTTCAGACAGCAAATCAGAGGCCAGGATGTCTCAGGTATAATTCCAGTCCAAAGACAAGAACAAGATGGTGCCCCAAACCAAAGGCTGAGAGAATGGAGGCAGTCCAGCTAACTCAGCCCCTTGTTCCATACAGATCTTCAGCTGAGGAACTGTAGCACTGTAGCACTGTCGTCCTGTTGTTCATTGATTTGCTCAAGCGGGCACCAGTAACGTCTCCATTGTGAGACTTCTTGTTACTGATTTTGGCATATTGAATACACCATGGGTAGCTTGCCAGGCTCTGCCGTGTGGGCAGGATACTCTTGTTAGCTTGCTCTCCGAGAGGAATGGAGGAATAGAGCCTGGGTCGCAAATGCCCTACCCACTGTACTATTGCTCCAGTTGGGGAACTAATCCCAAAGAATGGTGAGGAAGGCAATATGCTTTGTGCATTCCATGATGCAGATGGTAAATGCCCTAATGGTCCCAGAAACATGCATAGTGACATTTAGTTAGATATCTGTGAGACTCTGGGACCCTGAGAAATTGGCACATAAAATTAACCATCACATTCATTCACTGGGTAGGGTCACAGCAGAAGCAGACTTACTGTGAAAGGGGATCTGTGGAAACACCAGTGACAGAACGGCACCAGGGCCTGGTTTCAAAGTACAGGGAACACCGAGAATTTCCACTGAGGGGTTAAGTCAAAGTTAAGAGTCTGAAGAAAGTATAAGGGACTGTCGGTCCATGTACATTTAGTTCTTTCCAGGAATGAACATCTATAAGGAGCTATTTCCTTAGAATATGAAATGAAGCTAAAGATGACACATTTTATATTACCCCACATTACAAAATCTAGTATCTGCTCACAGCAGCTATTAACCCATTGGGTCACTTCCTTTTGCCAGTGAGAAGTGGACCTGGGATCATGAGTAACTGGGCGGTAAATTCTAATCTGCCCTCTAAGCCTCTAGCACGAAACAAAGATCAGAGCAGAATGGCACTCAGGGTGTAAGACTTCTACACAGCCATTCTCTGGGCTTTGGCACTGAACTCAGTACACAGGGTAAAGGAGAGTGAAGCTCCTCCCCCTGAAATCAAACACACTTTATTCTTAAGAATATTCATTCTTATGAAGTTCATGTGCTTCCTTTAATCCTATGCCAAACTCTTAGAACATTCTCTATTCTCTTCTCATCAAACCATGTCCTTCTCTTCTTCTGAACCAGATGCCCAAGGGCGTCTCTAGCACACTCATCCCTGCCCATGTCTAGCCCATGTCTCTGACCCATCCATTCCTCTCAAAAGTCTTGTCACTGAGAGACAAATGAGTGGAAGCAATTTTTCCTCCTCTTATATACTCAATTCAAAATTGGCATCATGACACGTTTAATGTCCTAGTCACCCTGTACAGGTGGAGAGTTTGAGACACAATTTGATGGACAGGATAGTGCCCTCTGCTGGTCATATTTCTACTCTGCAAATCTTGCTTGGAGCAGCTGAAGATCTGACCCTACTGATCTAGGCAGATTTTCTAACACAAATCCCAGGACAAGCAATGTTTAGAGATGGACTTTAACACTCTACTTCACTTTGATAACCAACCCTGTATATGCACTTGTGGTTAATTAATCTAAAAACACAAGGTGTTGCAGTTCACCTCTAACCAATCCTAAAATACTTTTCACAGTTTCACTTAATTTACACGTTTGAAGAAAAATATACATATGCAAATACTAGCAAGAAGTAAAGATAGAATGACAAATAAATTTCATACAATATATACACACTATATAAACCCTGCTTTAAAAAAATTACCAAATTACAAAAAAATATGGGGTATAAAAGTGAACACCCATAATGAGAAAAATATCAAAGCATAATATAAATTCATGAGAGCCAAAAAAGAATCACATCGGATAATAGAGCATTTTTATTAACTATCTGGTATCCTAAAATGCCTCCCCCTTATTTTTTGTTTCATCTACTTAAGTCACATTTTACATGACAATTCTGTAATCATTTTCAGATAAAGAATAAAAAGCCAGTTCATTCTTTCCTCTGGATGCTTTTCACCGATCTACTGATAAGCTTTTCAGCTTCACATTTCATGAATTATAGAATCATATAAATTTGTATGACTAATGTCAAATTCATAAAATATTTCTGACAAATTTCTTTTATAATGAGACAAAATCTAGAAAATTTTCTTGCAAACTATTGGTCCAATGCATGTAAAGCATTGCTTTTCCAATAACTCACAGGCAATATGCATGATCACACGGGAAATCTGACATTTCTAATCCTACACTGTCACATCAAAACCCAGGTGAGGCAGTGGGAGCAGAAGCATTTCTGATACTCCTATGTGGAACAATAATAACTGATTCACAAAAGTGATGGTACACCTCATAAATATGTATCTAAACATAAGTAAAATATTTCCAGTTTTCCTTCATCCAGATCCCTAAAAGGCATTTCAGTGCCATTTACCAGGAAGGCTGTATGGGAAGGGGAAAGACTGATTGAAAACAGTCTTACCCAATCAGGGTTCAATCCCATTTCACAAATTATACAATAATCACTCGCCATATAAACATAATGCAAACAAACTTAAAGCTTGGTTTCAAGTCAGTCCACCTTTATAGGTTTACACACAACCATTGCAAACAAATGAGGGACTTAGACTTGGTTACTGTATCAATAACAAGTTGTATCCCTCCCAAATTTTCTCCAGAGGTAACCTGACACAGATAAGCATACATAGTCACACATACGAGGAGAGTCGCCAACATTTTACAAAAGTGTATGAAATTGTTTTTTTGGTTTTTTTTTTTTTTTTGCTTTTTGGGTCATACCTGGTGATGCACAGGGGTTACTCCTGGCTCTGCACTCAGGAATCACCCCTGGCGGTGCTCATGGAACCATATGGGATGCTGGGAATCGAATCCGGGTCAGCCGCGTGCAAGGCAAACGCCCTACCCGCTGTGCTATTGCTCCAGCCCCGAAATTTTTTATTTTTTACTTTTCTCTCAACACTACAAAATCCCTGAAAGTCAATGGTACAGTTCTAATTCATTCTCTTTAATAAAATACTCCACATTTTATTCAGTTATCCTTCTATGAGGGGTATTGCTTTATTGCAAGGATTTTATACTACAAAGGATGTCATAAAGATCATCAATGTCCATATGTATCAATGCTGATGAGTTTTAGTTCTGTGAGCTAGAAAACCTTAGTAACTAATGTCCACACTTCATTTTGCTCCCTAAGTTTCCTCTAATGTGTTCTTCTCTTCCAAGAAGATCATAAATTCTTAATTTTGATAGATGGCAGATTACTTCCCAAATGCATTTAAAAATTCATATTTCTACCAGCAATAAGTGGAGTTTTCTGCATTTGTATAGCTCTGCCAAAAATAGGTATTAATAATCTTTACAGAACTCAGCCCTATCTATGCAATAATGTCACTATATTAGCTAAATTTTCTTGATAGTAACAATACTGAGCATATTTTCATATACTTGTGGTCATTATGAGCTCTGTTTCTCATTCACTTTGACTATTTTCCTATTGGTTTGCTGAACTTTTCATTATCCATGTCTATGGAGCTTTAGTTCTGCTTAACTGCAAAATCTAATATCAAAAGGTTTTTCAACTTTGTAAATCACAGTTCTTTAATAAAAATAAATATTTTTTTTGCTTTTGGGGTCACACCCAGCGATGCTCAGGGTCACTCCTGACTCTGCACTCAGGAATTACCCTTGGCTCTGCTCAGGGGACCATATGGCATGCTGGGAATCAAACCTAGGTCGGCCGCATGCAAGGCAAACACCCTATCTGCTGTGCTATCACTCCAGCCCCCAAAATAAATAATTTTTAAAACGACTTTTTAAAGCATCACTTCCCAACTGAGGGCCACCTGGTCCCTTTGGAGCCCCAGGATATTCCAAGGAGGCCATGGGTGAAAAATTATATAAATGAGAGCCATGGCATCAGATCCAGGTTCATCCAGTAGGACGGGGCAAGCAAAAGAACAGGAAGGAAACACAGCTGGAAGGGGGCCACGATCAGAAAAAGGTTGAGAAACATTTTTCTGGATGTGTCATTTGTATATTGAGCTTTTAAATACCTTTGACATGGAAAGAAGCATTTGGTCGTGAAAATGTCATCTCAAAATTCAGAGCACCTTGGTTTATTATTAAGAAATACTTGCATAACAGGGGCCAGGAAGACTGCCACAAGCTTGCCACAAGTGTGGGGGGGGGGAGGTTGCAGAGAGGAGGGTAACAGAGGGGATGGTGTAGGGCAGTTAGGATAAGAAGGGATCAGTATGACCATAATAATTGGAAATGATCACTTTGGACAGGAACTGAGTGTTGGAAGTAAGTAAGGAGATATACCTGATAACCTTCAGTATTTGTATTGCAGACCATAATACCCCAAGGAGTGAGGGAGATAGGAAGAGGGAGAGAAGAAGAGGAAGAGAAGAAGGAGAGGAAGGGGGAGAGAGAGAAGAAAAGTGCCTGCCATAGAGCATAGAGGTGTGTGAGGGTGGGGAGGTAGGAGAGAAACTGAAACTGGGGACATCGGTGATAGAAAATAGACAGTGGTGAAGGGACAGATGTTGAAACATTAGACCCAATCATGAACAACTTTGTAACTGTATATCTCACTATGATTCGATTTTTAAAAAATAATTTTTCAAAAAAGAAGAGAGATACAGAGAAAGAAGAGAAAAAATATAGAAATGCTTCCACATTCTTCTAGTATCTATATGACTTCATAAATTTTTTTAATGTCAGCTTTTAATTTCTGCAACCAAAAGATATATTTTTTACTTTGACATAGGATAAGGCCTAATTCTGTCTTTATCCTGACAAACATGTTATCTAACAAATGTTATAAGCCTAATTATCTATTACATCTAAGTGAAATACATCCTTCTAATATACAGGTACACATTTATTTACCTGGATACATTTGTCAATTTCTGTGTCAATAGCATATTGATTACAGTAGCTTTATGTATGTTCTGATCTTGGGATAAGGTAATGCTTCACTCAGTATTATTATTTTAATGGATACACACACACACAAACATATATATATATATATTTCTAATACCACAAATAAAAAGAAATGCCAAAGAACTGTAGCACTGCACCATTGTCCCATTGTTCATCGATTTGCTCGAGTGGGCACCAATAACGTCTTCATTGTGAGACTTGTTAACTGTTTTTGGCATATAGAATACTCCACAGGTAGCTTGCCAGGCTCTGCTGTGTGGGCAGGATACTCTCATTAGCTTGCCGGGCTCTCTGAGAGGGACGGAGGAATCTAACCCAGGTCAACTTCATACAAGGCAAACACCCTACCCACTGTGCTATCGCTCCAGTCCAAAGAAACCCATTATTTTCCATATGTATTTGAAAAACAGTTGTTGTATCTTTGGGCATGCTCACTTAATAAAATAACGCAAAGCATGGTTTCATCCTAACCAATTTTAAAGATTTTAAGTCAACCAATACAAGCTTTCTGCTAAATACACTATTTAAAAAAGAAATTTTAAAAAATTATTTAACTTATTTTAGGAATGTACACATAAAGTACATTTTTATTTTTTGCATTATGATTAATTCTAATTATTAGTACTTCTCTGATAAAATACATTTTGGGGAATGGAACATATTATAAAGTAGTAGCAAAATGGCCACACAAGAATAGTGTTTTAGGGGCCAGAAAAATAGTATAGCAGGTAGGGAGTTTCTTTTGTACAACTGCTGAACTGGGTTCAATCTTCAGCATCCTATATGATTCCCTGGACCATCCAGGAATGATTCCTGAGTGCAGAACCTGGATATGTCTCATCCAAAAATGGTAGTGTTTTATTAAAACAAAAAAGACATTAAACCAAGACATATCCACAGTATCTGTACAATATTTCTCCATTTTATAGACTTTCACTTAGAAAAGCAACTAAATGCCATTAATATGAAAAAAATTACTAAAAGCCAATAATAATGGCACTGAAAAAAATTAAAAGTCAAACCTGAATGCATGTGGAAGGAATTCTCAGACAAGTAAGAGTTAGGTTAGAATTAAGTTCTTAATCAGAAATTGAATTCTTCTTCTTAAAAACTTACTCACTGGAGGTTATTTTCATTCCAGAGGCAAATAAATGACCCACAGCTGATGTAGCAGCCCCACAAATGATAGTATCTTAGATGTCTTCTCTTTGTCCATCATTTTCTTTGTCACACATTATTGTCACAAGTAGCTGGTCCACACAGGAAGAAGGAAACAAGGAAATGGAGTTTCTCCTGAAAACCCTATGCTCATGTCTTTTTAGCCATTTCTGTCATCTCTCAGCATTTCTAGTGCAAAGTATTTCTAACTGAACATAACTGGAACAAAAGTAGGATGTAGGAGTTGTCATAGTACCTCTTTCTGGGGTAAGCAAATATCTGAGCCATTTCACTGTCTCCAGGGTTTCCTAGGTCAGCTTTATGGCCCCAATCCATACCCCTAGGAGAGTCAACCAGGATAGAAGTATGGAGTTGGGCTAAAACTATTTGTACACTGGTTCAATTAAGAAAGCAAAAAAATACTACAGAGATGAATATAAATCTGTAAGTTCCCTTTAAATGAGCACGAAACTAGAAAATAACTGATGTTCAGAGATGAGGGCAAGTAATTCTCTGGATCTTATAATTAAGTAGCATTTATGATGAATACAAAAATTAGAGTTTAAGCAAACTGAAAACTAATTGCCCATTATATTGAGAAGCAAGCAAGCATGAGCTAGATCTAATTTCCTCTGACTCATGAAAGAAAACATCCAGCCAGGGATGGATGTTAAATAGCTGGAATAATCTTTTACTGAAGTACCCTGACATTATTACGTCAAAGAAGTTTCAGAGGTGCAACAGTACAAATCGACACTTACTACATACCAAAAGTCTAATTCTATCTTTCGCCATTAACTGATCACTTTGCCCCAATCACTCATTACTTTGGTAACCAATATTTTGGCTCTGTAATCTATCTACAATGGATCTTCTGTTTGTTTTATTTGATTCATTTGTTTGGTTTCTCTATCCCTAATGAGTAGAATAATATGGAGCTGAATGTTTTCTGAGTGTTTTCAATGATCATAACTCTCCAGCTCTGTCCATGATGTTCCAAATAACAGAATTTCATCTTTTTCATACAGTTAACTACTATTCCATGGTGTGCTTATATCACATCTTTTCTTTTTAAATCTATTTATCTGTTGCTAGGCACTTGGGTTTTTTCAACTCTTGACTATTGCAAACAACTCTGCAATAAACCTGAGGGTACATACAGCTGTTCCATCAGTTTTTCTGTATTCTTTGAGTCAACACCCAGAAGTAGGATAACTGGATCATGTGGAATGTATTTTTGTAGTTGCAATTTTCTGAGTAGAAAACATCTTTCAAGTCTCCATTCTAGCACACAATTCTCTTTCTTCTCATAAGTTTAAAAGAATGTTTTTCTTACCCTTATATGCCCTAGGTCTTAGAAAAATGCTAATTTATAATTAGAGGACAGGAAATAACATATGCACAGAAGAATGCAAAAAATAGCAAGTGTGTGTATGATACAAGCAGTAGCAATTTAATGATAACAGATGACCTGATATGCATTGTGTAAAGCATTACGGTTTAGACATGAGCTGCAACAGCAGAAGCTGACTGGCAATGGGTATGAGAAGGAACTAGACAGGTAGGTAAAAGAATATTTAAGTTGAGAAACCCTAACTACAAGGGTAGAATATTTATATCATCTGTGTTTTTAAAAGATCTTGAGGTTAATAACAAAAGTTGGGGGGAGGGGTCATAGCAATACACAATGGATTCATATTGAGATTGCACAGCACAGGAATCAGAGAGCCAGTCTGGCACTTACACACAAGTTAAGGTTTGATTCCCAGCACCTGGACATCATGGGGTACAGCCCTGGAGGCTGCAGAGCACCATCGCATCCTTGAGCCCTCACACACAACCATCACCCACTCCGCCAAGAATCCAAGAACACCAAGAACAACAGGGAAGCACCAGCCTCCCTAAGCACCACTTAGAGATCTCTGCCACCAAAAAAAAATAAATAAATAACAAAAAAAAACACTTTATGATGGAAATCAAAGAAGTCAATAGGTCCAGAAAATGGAGTGATAATACAGAAGGTAGGGCATTTGCTTTGCATGTGGCCAATCTGGGTTTGATCCCTGGCACTGCATATGGTCCCCAAAGTATCACCAGGAGTAATTCCTGAGTGCAGAGCCAGGAATAGCCCCTGAGAACTTCCAAGTGTGGTCCAAAAACCAAAAGAAAAAAGAAAAAAAATCAATAGTCCATTTTGAGAAATTTGAGAAAAAATTAATCAAGGGAACTTACATGGTTTCAAGAAAGAAAAAAAAGAAAGACCTGGAAAAAAATAGAAAGAGCACATTTCAAAATGTTTCTTTAAAGAGATACAACCATTACTCAGTGATGAGAAAAGTCATAAAAAAAAAAACAAAAAAACTAGCTCATCTCCCACAGCTGCCACCATGTTGACGGCCCACCAGCCCTGCTCAATCGACTCCTGACTAAATCTCCCAGTCTATGCACGAAGCAGCTAAAATTCATGGAGACACTGGTCCCCAAGGCTGAAAACTCTGGGGCACCCTCAGGATGTGAGCGGGCTGAGTCCTGACCTTGGCGGCAACTCCCACCAGATCACTGCAGCCATGCCAATGGCTCCACTTCACTGCTTCACTAATACTCTCTGCAGAGACCAAACTGTAAACAGTTTAAGGTACCCCAGCGCCCTGGATGAGAACTCTGGGGTCTTCTCAAAATCGGAGTGGGTGGCCTCCCCCATGCCTGTACTTCTGGAAGCCCCAGCAGCCACGCCCACCTCTCACAGCCAAGGCCCTATCAACTCAACATGAAAAGAAGAGTGGATTTCTCAATAGTAAGCAATAACTGTCCACTCCTATTAGCAACATGATTCTAAAAACACAGACCAGATGTTCTCAGCTGTACATTGCCTCCTGCCTGTTGTTCTAAGCAAGAATTTTATAGTAAGGAGAACAACAGTTTGACTTAATATGCCCCACAAACAAGGGGCCAAAGATAATCCTAAGTGACACTTCTAACATCACCTGGTAACTCTAAACAGCATATTTTTTCAAGTTTAAGAAAAGAAAAAAATACCCCAAAAAAAGTTGCTTGTAATGAATAACCTCCTGTAACTACCCCTTTGGGCTGGCGCGATAGTACATTTGCCTTGCACACGGCCGACCCGGGTTCGATTCCTCCACCCCTCTCAGAGAGCCCGGCAAGCTACCGAGAGTATCTCACCTGCACGGCAGAGCCTGGCAAGCTACCTGTGGCATATTTGATATGCCAAAAACAGTAACAACGAGTCTCACGATGGAGACATTACTGGCACCCGCTCCAGCAAATTGATGAGCAATGGGATGACAGTGACACAGTGGTACAGTGAACTACCACTTTTAAAGAAATAAAACAGAGGTCAAGCGAAAAATTTGTAAAGGTTGTATATCTTTGACACCACATTTCTGAAAAACCATGTCAATTCTCAAAGAATTCTAGCATCATGATATCGAACCCCTTACATATACATAGTATTAATACTGGAAGCATTAACACCAATATCTGATTGGGAGGAAGAAGTATGAAACCCAATAAATACCACTGAATATCATCCAAAAAGAATGAGTAAGAGAAATATGATCATAAACTCCTATAAGGCCATACTATACTTTATTCACAATATAACTATCATGACTAATAGAAACAGGAATTAAGCTATAGAATAGTATTTTATTGTACCTTTTGACATTTTAATAATCACTAAAAAGGGATAGTCTCAAGAGCTTATTTGTAAACTGGAGAAATAATACAAGAGTTAAGGCACTTGTCTTTCACACAGTCATCTCAAGTTCAATTAAACTTGCAATGAAGCCTATAATACTCCATCCTGTGTGCATTTAACCCCAGGACTTCAGCTATCCAAATTCTGAAAGAATCACCACAAGAGAAAAGAACCAGTGTTTTCACTTAGTTTTCCAATGTCTTACTCCTTCCACAAGCAAATTCTATGTGGAAATGAATCCTGAGTTATAATGGATTCAGACTCAGATGTACCAGGCTAGCATCCACCCTGGTTAGCACACCCCCAAAAAAAATCCAATTTCCATAATCTTGAAAAATACTATCTCATGGTTCATTTGCTAACACCGTACCAACTATCCTCATCACCCTAACACGGTAAGGTTACATCCCTTCACCCAGGTCCCCAAAGGGCATTTCCAATGGATCAATCACCAATGTGACCTCAACCAATATCCAGCTCTGTAGAAGGAGCCCCTGAACAGGTCATGAAATGACCCAAAATAACTAATCCTAGATCTTGCTGGGGTAAATTATTAACACACACATACACACACACACACACACACACACACAATGAGGTTTCCGAATTCCTTTATCTCTGTTTCAACACTACAGCAGAAGCTGAGCCATCTGGCCGCTTACATCTCTCTAGTTCTAGTGCTCAGAAAGCTGCTTTCCTCCAGACAGAGCCTGGACACAGCCAGCCAGCCTGACTATGGCTCCATGCAGAACCCTCTGTAACAGTGCCCACCCTGCACAGCCCAGTCTGGGCAGCTCTCAGCAGCGAAAAGCCCAACCTAGACGTCCCATTCAACAAATCTCCTCCAAGTGGAATGGCAAAACAAAATCCATGACAGAACTACTGTAAATGCACACCATGTTCATCTGAAGGGACAGGATGACAACTGCAGCCACAAAAGCTTATGAAGCAAGATGCATGAAGAGAAAGTTGCACTGGCGCCCACAGGCCAGGAGGGGGTAGATTCGTCAACGATGTGGGAGAGCACCACCCCACTCTTCAGCAGTTACTATTGGCAATTACCAGTTCGCTCCTCCCCACTCATAAAGGAAGACAGACACATGATTGCAAAACCGCAGTCTGCCTAACTGCCAGATTCAAAATGACTTTGGCTGGGCTCTAGTCCCCTGTGGGAACAGATGACAATAACAAACACTCCTCCATGAAAGAGGGGACAGCAGGCAAGGCTTTGCATTCTGACAATGAATACAGTTTGTTAGTAACCTTACGGTGATATGACAATGAGGTCAAAGCCTGGGTTAACTATGTATCTTTGTTGCAGTATATTAGAAGCCCTCACCATCTTCCTAAATACCCCTGCATGCATCTCATGCAATGCCTGCTTTCAGATTATACACACACACATGTTTGAAAACAACCCATGAGTAATAATGGCATGTGGACACTTTTTAAAGTGATTTGCTTCTGAGAATAGAGTCCAGAAACAAATCCAGAGATGCTGGGTCTAAATATGCACTGCTAATAAATTCACAATGTCTCTGTCTGAGCTCCTAGGATTCCAGCTGAAAGGTTCCACCATTCTGCTGGCATACACATCTCTCTCTAATGTAATGGCTTAACTCAGCTTCCACTGAACAGTTGAAACATCCCTCCAGTACACCTGCCTGTGTTCTACACACACGTACATACACAGTGCCTGTTCCTGAACTCACCACATTCATTTCCTTCTTCACTTGCTCTCACCACATTCCTCCCAGGAACATTCTTGCTGATTTTACAAACCTTAAAACCCACCCCCACATACATACAGCCCAGGACACGAACCACACCACCTCAGATCTGGGATAATTATGCCCCTCCAAAACTGAATCCCATGCTATCCTCCTCCACTGCACATTGTTCCTGCATTTATGTTTTGTCTAAAATTAATTAAAGATGAGTCAAGGCTGCCAGTCAAGTATCAACTCGATGTTTTTATTTGTACTGATCGTGAAGGTGTGGCATCCCTGGCCACGGCATCTGTGGGCATCCCTGGCCACACTTCACTTCCTTCCAGTGAAGAGCATACATGTCCTATACCAAGCCGGCGACCTAAACCCCATGCCCTCACCCCACTCCTAAATGAGCCATCGCCTGCCTGCATGTCAGGCAACCAGTGCTTACTGGAATGACTCAAACTGTGCCCTCCGTGCAGGAACAACCAAGGTGGCACTGCCTGGCTGGTCTGTCCTCTGCTGCTAGGGGCCTGTTAGTACAAACTTGTTCCCCAAAATAGCATTTCTGGGGCCAGCGCAATAGTACAGCAGATAGGGTGCTTGCCTTGCATGGGACTGACCTGGGTCTGATCCCCAGCACCCCATATGGTCGCCCGAGAACTGCCAGGAGTAATTCTTGAGTGCACAGCCAGGAGGAACTCCTGAGTCCCCAGGCAAAAAAAAACAAAAACATACAGCACATGAGTCTGTATATCTGTAAGACACATGTATGTCTATGTGTCTTACCATATACTAGTTATGAAAATGTCAGGCACACTGTAAGACACAAAACTTCTATGACTTTTTTTTTTGCCTAATTTGCTAAGTAATATGGCATCATATACTTAGAGTAAAGGTCAGCCATGCCAAAAAAAAATATTGAAGCAAATCAGCACTAAGCAAATAGGAAGAAATGCACAAAGCATGAGATAAAAAATAAAAGTACCTGGAATAGATTTATATGCCTCATAAGAACCAATATATAGGGCTGTAGAGAGCTCAGCCAGTTGAGCACATGCTTTGCTACAGGAGGGCCAGGATTGGTACCACATGATCCCCAAGGGATTCCCCAAGCAGAGGTCTGGGAGCAGTTCCTGAGCATTGCTGGGTGTGGCCCAAACACACACATAAGGAATCAAAACATACACATTAAAAATTTAACGCCAGATTGGAGCAAAATTAGAGCAGGTAGGGTGTTAGACTTGCACACGACCAACCTGGGTTTGATTCCCGGTACCCCATATGGTCCCTGAGCACACCAGTAGTGACCCCTGAGTAAGTCCTGAGCTCTGCCTGGTAAGACCCAAAGGCCAAAAACAAAATAATATCATGTATTGGGCATCAACATTCTTGAATAAAGAATAAAATTAACTTTATTCAATTTTCTAAAATAGCCTGATAATTTCACAAAAACATTTGGAGCTGATCGAAGCTCACAGTGTGACACATTTTCTTTTCTACAAAACAACTTAAATTCCTTCTGAAAATCTAATCACGTTGGGGTTTTTAGTGAGATAACTGAGATAAAGCATATATACACGTCCTATGATGTTAAACCTGAATATTTCTATTACGCTTACACAAACGCTCTGTCATAACATGATTAAGTTCACTGGGTTCTCTAAGGGCTTGGATACCATGGTAATTTTTAATGAGTTAAGTGGCATCTAGTTTACACTATACTGCCTTTTCAAGTTCAGGGAAATAAGAACTTGAAAGAGTAAACTTCTGTTTACTCTTACCATCTCTCAAAGCAATACAGGATAAGGCAGTAGAACTTTGTTGAACTCTCTGATATGTTTTATAAGGATTTGCAAGAAACCTTGTTTGCTCTTCCTCACTATGATGCACATTCCTTGGTAAACCCTAGGACATTTGTTTTGGGGAAGTTCTGGTCCTCCTGCCCCAGACTATGGGGCTGTGTTCAGTAGCTCTGAAGAAGACAGTGATTCCTGATAACCATCACCCAGAGGACCTGAGAGGCAAACTCCTTAAAACTATCCTGGATAACATCTGACAAAAGGTTAATTTTCAAGACATATTGAAAGCTAATATATAATTTTATTCCCACTGGTAAATCTGAACAAGGAAAAAAATGAGGAAAAGATGAACAGAAATTTCCTCAAAGGAGACATGCAGATGACCAACTTATATTTAAAAGATGCTTTGCATCACTCATTACCAGAGAAACGTTAATCAAAACAACAATTAAATCATTGTTTCACACCAGTGAGACTGGTAACATCACAAAGAACAACAACCAGTGTTGGTATGGGTGTGAGGAAAAGGGGGTCTTCATTCACTGCTTATACAAACATCAACTGATCCAGAGACACTTCTCAAAAAAAAAAAAAAAAAAGACACCTAGGAGTTGAGTTCCAAAGTGACCCAGCAATTCCACACCTGGGCATCTACCTCAAGGGCCCAAAATCTCGATTCAGAAAACTAATACCATTGTGAGTCATGTTCAAGACTGCATTTTCCTTTGGGGATTGTTTTTGCTGTTTTATTGAAAAATACTAGCCTTTGCCCAGATGCCATTATATGTTGGACTCAATTCTATTAAGCCTCCCAAAAAAGCACAGCATGCAAAACAAACAAAGAAACTTGAAAGAATTATATTCAAACTGCAACAACCAAACTTCAAAATAATGCCTATCAAGGAGGCAAGCTGTATGGTGGGAGGGACACCAGGGGAAGGGAAGTTCACAGTGGTGGTGGGAAAGGTGTTGGAACACTCTATGCCAGAAACAATAGAGTTTCAGCAACAGCCAGGTGTGACCCCAAAACAAACCAAAAGATTCAAATATTTGCTTCAGCACAACTGCATGATAAAATGAAAATACCTGGAAAACTAACTTAATACTACCTAATATTATCCTATTAATTTGGCTAACAGTAATTAAGCAATTTTGAACAATCATCTTATTGCTCCTACATTGCAAACCCCATCCTGTTGAACTTGGATTTCCAGCATAGAAAAGGATGCTCACTGGGTCAAAAACAAACATCCCCTAAAGTGCACCATTTATGCATGTGGATTGCTTTTAGCTGAAGGTAACTAAGACTCAAGAACAAACTTTTGCCTTTCCTTTGACTTAAGGAATCTATGTGGAGAGAACCTTGCCTGGAATGAGAATCAGAAATAAATTTTCATGAGCTATCTGTGTGGCAGGGCAAAGATCTAATTCCCAAATATCTGCCCTCCTCTTCTCACCCAACAAGAAAATGTTGTTCTCCTGCCCTCAGCAGTCCCCAACCCTAGTCTTCATTTTAGCTCAGGAAAGCTAAATGCCTCAAATTGACCCTCTCATCTTTGAACCATGCGTATTCTGGAGGTTTACACACAGGAATCAAAGTTTGCTTCTCTTCTGTCAAGCTGTTGTATCCATTGAAACATCAGACCAATGGAAAGGAATATTCTATCTCTCCAACACTGACTGGCCCACACAGGACACTAGACATGTTTGTACATCATGTATGTATTCAAGTCTAGGACAAGAGAAAGGAGTGGGGATGGGGTACAGTGCCAAAAACAAATGAATGACAATTTTCTTTTTGGTTACTACTGAAGGTCCTCAGAACAAGTTGTCCCAGGAATGTCTCCTTAACAAGTGAATTATTTCAAACTAGAGTCAACTGAGGCCTTGAAGGTTCATGACACACTCATGAACTTTGCCAACTCATGGTCTTTGCCAACTGAAAAGATGAAAGTGGTGTCTTCTTTAGAATCAGGGTCCTTCCCAGAAATGATCTTTCTATATAGTTACAGTTATCCAAGTAGATCTGATAAATACAGGGCAAAGAGTCTCTTGGCCGCACGCCTGGCTGTCTTCCCCGGGGCCCCTCGGAGGGGATGGGCTCCAGCTTCCCTCCCTGCCCCGAGCAGAGCTCCCAGCGGCCAAAGACCACCAGAACCTAGGTACAGCCATGCTCGAGGCCCCTCTCCACACATTCGGATGGGCCTCATGCATGAAGGTACCGGCAGAGGAACCCAGGTTTGTGTAATCCCATCAACGGCCAACATTCAGAGACTTAAAAGCAAGCTCCCAGAAGCGATATCTTGTAGCCTACTTCTCCCTCTGGGAGAAACTGGCAAGTTTCTGAGAGTTTCCTGCCCACATGGGACAGCCTTGCAAGCTTCCCATGGTGTATTCATATGCTAAATCCAGTAACAAGCTGGATCCCATTCCCCTGGCCCTGAAAGAGCCTCCAGTGTGACATCATTGGGAGGGCTGAGTTGAGAGAGACTTCTAAGATCTTAGGGAAAGGACGAATGGAGAGGTTACTGAGCCCACTCGAGAAATCAATGATTAACGGGATTTCGTGATTCGTGATATAGTTACAGAGTCATCATCATCATCATCATCATCATCATCATCATCATCATCATCATCATCATCCCGTTGACCATCGAATTTCTTGAACAATCTCAATAATGTCTCCATTCGTTCTAGCCCTGAGATTTTAGAAGCCTCTCTTTACTCGTCCTTTCCAATGGTGCCGCATTGGAGACTCTTTCGGGGTCAGGGGAATAAGGCGCCTTGTAATCCCACCAAGAGCCAACATCCAGAGACTATAAAACCAAGTTACAGAGTATCTGTGTTTTTTCATGTGAAGCCCTTGAAGTCTTAGGTCTCAATTTTATTCCTTAATATATTTTCTTCTACTGAAAGTAGAATGCTTCCAATCTCTGATGATTTCCCCCTGCCTACCAAATGAAGCCAACGTTTTCTCTTCTTGACATATCTGATGCTGGCAGATACTTGATTACTTCACTAGCCTGATCAAGGGAGAGACAAGAAAATTTCATCTCTGCCTGTGTATCTTCAAAAGAAAATGTAAACTAGGAAAAAACAGTGGTCCAAATAACAACATAAGCTTGCACTAGCTCCACACACTCACAAATTCTCCCACTGAAGGAAAAACAAATACTGCAGAACCAAGTAAGCATCTGTGAGACTTCATTTGGAAACAAAACAAGCATCTTAAATTTGAATAAAGTTTATTTTGAAACAATATTATAAATTCAATTTTCAGTCAGCTATTCAAGTTTTCTCCTAAATAGTAAGAAAATTGGTGGGCAATTAGTAGTAAGAAAACTTAACATTGTCTTAAGAGACTTAAAAACCTTTTAGGTTTAAAAAGTAGCAATTTTAGTTACTCCATATTTGATTCAGCATGAATAAGTTAGATAGAAACATGAGGTCCACAAGTTTCTGTGAAATAAGAGATCCTTTCATGACTTTAATCATTTATACTACACTCTCGAGTTTTTTCATTTTTTATACAAATGGCCTGCCTCAAAGGTCAACAAAAGATGAAGTCTCATCACCCACTGCATCTATCTCCACCTCTGTTAATAGACTCTCTTCAAAGAGGGGATCATTCAAGGGATAAGCACATGCTTACCAGAAGCAAGGCCCTGACTTGGATCTCTAGCACCATGATTGTGGTTGAAACAGTACCATGCCTGAGTCCAACTGGATTCAGCATAGAAGGCAACAGCCCAATAACACAAAAACTACTCCTGTGGAGACAGACCAGTGACAACCCATCACCTGATGGATACACACTTCACTGAATAGAAAGTGAGTGCAGATGGGCTCCTACATCTTGGTCTTCCTAGCAATTGTGTTCCCAATTCTTTTTTTTTTAATTTTATTGAATCACCGTGAGATGGTTACAAACTTTCATGTTTGGGTTACAATCACACAATGATCAAACACCCATCCCTCCACCAGTGCACATTCCCCACCGACAATATCCCTGGTATACCCTCCTTTCCCACCCTCCCCCTGCCTCCATGGCAGACAATATTCCCCATATTCTCTCTCTTCTTTTGGGCATTATGGCTTGTAACACAGACACTGAGAGGTCATCATGTTTGGTCCATTATCTACTTTTGGCATACATCTCCCATCCCTACTGATTCCTCCAGCCATCATTTTCTTAGTGATCCCTTCTCTATTCCATCTGCCTTCTCCCCTATGCTCATGCCGCAGTCTTCCACCTATGGGGCAATCCTCCTGGCCATTGTATCTACTGTCCTTGGGTGTCAGCCTCATGTGATGTTATTCTATACTCCACAAATGAGTACAGTCCTTCTATGTCTGTCCCTCTTTTTCTAACTCATTTCACTTAGCATGATATTCTCCATGTCTGTCCATTTATAAGCAAATTTCATGACTTCATCTCTCCTAACAGCTGCATAGTATTCCATTGTGTAGATGTACCAAAGTTTCTTTAACCAGTCATCTGTTGTAGGGCATTGGGTTGTTTCCAGATTGTGGCTATTGTGAACAGTGCTGCAATGAACATATAAGTACAGTTGTCATTTCTACTGTGCTTTTTGCATCCTTGGGATATATTCCCAGAAGTGTATTGCGGGTTCATATGGAAGCTCAATTTCTAGTTTTTGAAGGACTGTCAATATTGTTTTCCAAAAAGGCTGGACCAGTCAGCATTCCCACCAACAATGAAATAGTGTCCCTTTTCCCCCACATCCACGCCAGCACTGGTTGCTTTTGTTCTTCTGAATGTGTGCCAGTCTCTGTGGTGTGAGATGATATCTCATTGTTATTATTATTTGCATCTCCCTGATGACTAATGGGACTAATCAAACTAAGAAGCTTGTGCACTTCAAAAGAAACAGTGACCAAAATAAATAAAGAACACACAGAATAGGAAAGAATATTTACCCAATACCCATATGATAAGGATTAATATCCAGGATATACAAGACACTAATAGAATTGTACAAGAAAAAAAAACCTCCAACCCCATCAAAAGTGGAGAGAAGAAATGAACAGAAGTTTCCTAAAAAAACAAATATAAATGGCCAAAAGACACATGAAAAAATGCTCCACATTGCTAGTCAACAGGGAGATGCAAATAAAAACCCAACTCTTAATTTTGGGTCGAACAGGCACTAGTGATGCCCCAGATGTCTTCCTATGCAATGGTGCAATGAATGCATCAAATCAAGGGAACTGATGACAAAGCTGAGACTACCATAGACATAGAAATCTATTAAAATTCTATTCAAATACAAAGGTTAACATGACACGTACCTGTCTATAAGAACAAATTAATAGAGTTCCCTAAAACCATGTCTCTGGTTTATTTTAAAGACAACATGGTTTTTTCAAAAATGAGATTTTATTCAGAGTACTTTGTTGATTATATCACCTGGTAATTATCAACTTCCATTTCAAAGGTAATAAGAAAACACAAACAACTAAATTTTCAGATTACTCTCAGTTTAGATCTGTGTATTTCTTTTTCTGCATCTATTCAAAAATCCCTTTACAGGAGATAAAAATTTCCTCATTTTCTTTGGTGAGGAAGCAGAGGCCAATTTAAATAACTCAGCTTTTTTTTTTAACTCTTTTTAATTAAGAACTGTTCCTCTCAAGATAACTAATGTGGAAGGGAAACACATTCCTACATTTTAATATGTTTCAAGTAGGCTTTGAAATAAGCCAGAAGTGAGAAAAACATGATTCTGTTGTCCAATATTTAAATGGAAGATGGCAAAGAATTGGAAGATGGAAGGGAAATTAAAGCAAATTAGATACACAGTTTTCACAAACTGCTTTCATTTGCTAAAATAAGCTTTCAATCTCTCTCCTTCATCCCTCTTTAAAAAACACTATTCAATTACAAAAACTCATTCACTGTAGAATTGGCCTTTTATAATAAACCTTAATAAAATAGTCTAACACAAATGTCCATGCACATCCTCACTCCCTCCATAGGCAGCAATTTTCAAAGAAATCAAATAGATTAATCTCAAATGGTTCCCAGGGAAGCATGCACAGCTATATATAATCAGTTCT
Source organism: Sorex araneus (assembly GCF_027595985.1). NCBI lineage: Eukaryota > Metazoa > Chordata > Mammalia > Eulipotyphla > Soricidae > Sorex > Sorex araneus. The sequence continues at coordinate 243,569,185 of NC_073302.1, forward strand.
GGTGGATAACCTGCTACATGATTATTGTCTATTGAAAATGGACAAGGTAAATTCAGGGAGTTGAGAATGTTCAAATCCAGAAGGGAAGATCAAACATCCATAACTAGAAGCTTCAATTTTGCAGCTCTGACTAAGGTTCACCCAATATGAAACCGTGTCTGAAGTTGGCCGTGAGAAGCAAGAAAGAGAGCTTAAGAAGTACAAGAAACATGTGGGAAGAGGAGGAGCGAATGGGGAAGACAGAGAAAGGGTTCTAAACTCCATTCTGTGCATCCATTTCTCGATCATACAGACCTGGGCCTGAGCTGATGCAACCTTTCCAAGAGACAATCCTACCACAACTTAAGGGATTCAAGCCTCTTGGGAACATCTTTTTTGTTGCTTTGGGTTTGGAAGACAAAGCCAAAAGTACTCGGGGTAAATCCTTACTCTGCAATGAAGAATTACCCCTGATGGGCTTAGGGTACCATATGGGACATCAGGATGGAACCTAGGCTACTGCTCTTCCCACAGTACCATTGCTCCCAACTCTACCCTTGTGAACATCTTAAGCTTAGGTCAAATCTGAGTTGATGATGACACAACTGGGTCTTTCTTCATCAAACATGGGGACAGGTAGATTTAGTCGGATGAACCCCACTCTTTACAGTGGAAGAGGAGGCTTATGACTGGAACATTCCAAACTTCCTATTCTTGTTCTGCTGACCCAAATCTGTTTCCAAAAGGTCCCTACAAAGCCAACTACAGGAAGGATCACCTGGGTGTTATATGTGGGAGAGAGTCAGCTACAGAGACGTCTAAGGAGCTTCTAACTCCGTTTAGGGGAAAATAAAACAGGTTGAGAAGCAAATGCTGTGAAAGAAAGAAGACTATAAATCAAGAACAACAGTGAGGGGACTGGAAGAAGGCGGTGGAACTGATGTCAGTGTGAGTCAGCGGACAACCTGTGACAAAAAGAACTGCAAGTGTCACACCTACTCACCGCTAGAAGCAGTACAGACAAAGAATTTGGATAGAAGTTTCCTGGAAGAATCATTAAGAAGACGGAGTTAAAGGTTGGAGTACAGAAGGTAGGGCATTTGCCTTGCACACCGATGACTTGGGTTCAATCCTTAGGACCTTATATGGTCCCCCAAGCCTGCCAGGAGTGATCCCTGAGTACAGAGTCAGGAGAGGAACAGAGGGAGGAGGAAGAGGAGGAGGAAGGGGAGGAAAAAGGAGGGAGGAGGAGAAGGAGGAGGAGGAGGAGGAGAATGAGAAGGGGGAAGATAAGGAGGAGAAAGAGAAGGGGGAAGAGAAGAAAGAGGAGAAGGAGGAGGAGGGAAAAGAGGAAGAGAAGGAGAGGAAGAGGAGAAAGAGGAGAAGTAAAAGGAGGAGGATGACAATGATGACAATGACAACGACGACAAGGAGGAATTGTGTGTGATTCCTGTGTTTCTTAGGCCTCTCTCTGTGCCGGAGCCTGGATAGCCCCTGCCCCAATCATTTGTCTTCAAATACCACCTAACTCTTATACTTGTGCCTCTCTGCACATCATGGGGTAAAACTGAAGTTTCAGAAGCACTTTTCCCTGACACCCACAACACACCAGCCAGCTGAGCCCTTCCCAACTAGTCTTAGAAATAGAGCAAGTCTCTCCTCTCCTGCCCAGGCCATTTTTCTTTCGAACCCTCCATCAGGACCCAGAACCATCTCCCCTACCCACTTCTTTCTCCACGGTTTAACTTTGACCTGTCAACAAGCCTAAGACTCTTTTTAATGGACACTTTTAAAACTAAAAATCTCTTCCTAACCTTTCTTCTTTCTCTGTCTCTCTTCACTAACGAAAGATCTTCAAGAAGACAATTGTTTCATTTCATTTCATTTTAATTTTTTGTGATGCGAGGGATGGAACCCAGAGTCTTCTGCATGCAAGAAATGCTCTACTGCCGAGCAGCATCCCAGCCCCAAGAGGACAATTCTCACTGGCCACCTTCCCGATTGCTCACACCGTCTCTGATCTGGCTTCAGATGTGCCTCTTACCTGAATCCCTCTGACCTGGAAGAGTAGAGGATCTATCTTCATCTGATACAAGGTGTCATTTCCTTTCTCAAAGAGCCATCCCCTCATTCTTCAGCATCTTTTTCTGCCGAAGGAAGCTCTTCCTTAGTCTCTTCTAGTGCCTTTTGTCCCCACTGACAGACCCTTAAACATAGAGCTTCCTACGATTCTTCACTGGGCCTCATTCAAAACTGAACCAACTTCTCCTCTCCCACAGCTTGAATGGCTACAAGTGCCTCAGAGTCACCAAACTCACCTCCAACATGACCATGGCCTCATCCCTCTGTAGATTAACACTTTCACTGGTCTGAAACACCTGTCAACCTCTCACCCAGAATCCACACAGTGAATATGACCCAAACTGGTGACCCTGCCTCTCAATTCCCATAATTACTTACTTAGTAATCCTGGGATAGTCTCATTAACCCAACCGAGAAAAAGACAAGAAAACAGGAATAATAAACATGAAATGAAGATACATGGAAAAGTTAAGTGGCCCCTGCAGAATGGGAAAACTTTGTAGAAATTCTTTCACTACATTCAGAAATACTCAAATCAAATTTATAAGCAAAAGCAGACAACACAACCATGAGTCAAAAGCTTTGAGTAACATGAATGTCAAAATCAAGCTAAACATCAAATTAATCAATAAGCATAAACCAAAATATGTTATAGGCAAATTACTACCAATGTGGCAAATTCAATGGTTACATGGCACAGCCAAAACACAAGTAAATCAAAAAACACAAGCAAATGTCTGAAATTTTTGAAACATAAAATTAATGCTATAATCAGGCTTGCAGTTCAGATTTTTTAAATGTAGATTTAAAAATATGAACAAACAAAATTTGGAGTCTGTAGAGAATATACTTTCCTTCCAAGCCAGAGAAAAGGCTGGCGTAAGGTCTTTCCTCTTAGTCATAGGGACAAAAGCAACCAATGACTCCTTTGATCCTTCAACTTCTGTCCAGGACTCTCTGGACAGGTATCTGGGATCAGCATGAGTGCGGTCACAGCAATAACTGACCAAGGGGTCAACTGAAACACTGTCCTAGCCATGCTAAGACCTGGGTGATGATCTGCTCAACCACAGGGCTTCAGAGCTGGAAAAAAAACTGTAAAAATCTACTCTACGGCTTTCTCTCCTAGAACTCCTCTCATAAGCAACTGAAAAGACTGGGGGCGGTGGGCAAATAAGCACAGCCATGGATAAACACAAGTGCTATCAAAGTCCTCTTGAATCAAACCTCCCCAAAGAAGTAAACAAGGAAGGTGTAAAAAAAAAAAAAAAGTAACAAGATGACTGGAATCCCACTGCAGACATCTTAGTCTTCCATCAGCACTAACACCAAGCAGAGTGGCCGCTGTGTGTGAACAGTAACAATGATGGGCCTCATCCCCTGACCCTGAACGCTGTGTTCTAAGTACTAAAAATAAAATGGGGCCAAGGGGGATGAAAATTGTAAGCAGATTCAAGTGCTTGCTGTGCATAAGCACCTGGCTCATAGCTGACCTGGGTCTGATTCCCAGCACCACAAATGATCCTCAAGCAGAACCAGGAGTGGGTCCTACAAACAGATGCAGAAGAAAGCTCTGAGCACCATTCAGTGTGGCCCAAGCACCAAAAATAAATAAATAAATAAATAAATAAAAATAAACTTGTCGAATGAACAAATTTTAAACTTCAAATGCTATAAATGCCTGAGGATGCCAACTATCACATTAAATCCCTAAGGTTCCTCATCTGAGGGCAGACATCAATCTATTAAATCTGAAAAACTGACACTAAAAGCATTTAACTCAGCAGACCCCTTTAAAAGTGCTTTATATATAAAAGCCCAATATCAAAACCACACAGTACATCAATTTCTGAGGCATAAGTGATTTCTTTGGGGGTTCTGCTTCATCCACTAAGCAATTAAGTGTGAAGGAAAGTCTTAGGACAATGTGTTAAGCCAATTCCTATCTTCTGTACAATTCTGACCTTCACATGCAGAGCAAAGTCACACAGTAAAGATTTTCCACTTCCTATTGGTCAGTAACTCTGCTCAGTGCTAGGGAGAATGCAAGAGAAAACAGACTTTGACGACAAAAATGCTACATCAGGGCAGGAGAGCCCAATAGAAGAATAAATGATATAATGGGCTAAGTTACACAAAAGACAGGACTCTGGGGTAAAAAGGGGGGTGACTCAGTTTTCAAAAGATGTGGGGCATAGTAAAAGGAAAACTTCTTGTCTTCTTATAAGGTAAGAGTCCTGATCCTGAAAGTGAGCTCTTTTTGCGGGGCGGGGGGGGGGGACACTTTACTGGACAAGAGAGCATTCCAGAAATTGTTCCCTGATTCAAAGCCCAGGGAGTAACTCAGCATTCAGAATCTAGTATGAAAGGGAATGTGGAGAGATGGAATGCCTGAAAGAGAGAGTGGGAATGGCCTGTCAATGAAAGACAAGTGTTCAGGGTCACTAAACAGTGTGAATCCCAATACTTCCACTGCTTTTGGAAGAACAACTACATAGAAGGCAAATGGGTATGAAGTGGAGAAATCAGAGTCTCACCAGTATAGGAGAAACTAACTACATGACCAAAGCATGTCAGCTGGAAAACCCCAGGTGAATACCACCAAGATTCTTCCTCAGCCCTCGAACTCTCACTTAGTCTTCATCCTGGTCCTGGACTATCCCAGCTTTTCCAGGATCAACAGGGGGAAAGGGTGTAGGGGAGTTGGCTCTCTACAGAGATGGTGAGAAGATGCATTGCTAGTGTATCCTTTAAACTTTCCTTCCTCCTCCAAACACTCACAACAGGGCTTCCCAAAACACACTGCTTTATTGTTGGGTTTTTCTGGGGGACGAGAGGGTTTGTGAGCCATACCCGATGACGCTCAAATGTTAGTCTTGGCTCTAGACTCAGGAAATACTCCTGGTGGTGCTCAAGGGAATATGGGTACCAGGGATCGAACCCAGGTTGGTCACGAGCAAGGAAAGCTTCCCACCTGCTTTACTATCTTTCTCCAAGACATGTCACTTTAGCATGTGGAATACGTCAAGCTAGGATCAATCAAGGCACCTGAGCAACTCTTAACACTACCTTAAAGAATGAAAATCTGGGGCTTCACCCAGAATGAATGTCATCACCAGAAATAGTCTTCCTATGGAAGAAAGCGATGAATATGCCAAAGCAAACATCCACGAACAGAGCTGGATTTTATCTCACGAGACATCCTATTCTTATCATGTCTATTCCCCTTCTTGAGGATCAAGGTCCCTATCCCATTCCTTAGCTCTATTTATATATCCCCCATATTCTCTCAATGGCCTTGGAATCCATAGCTAGGAAGATTCCTCACATCTTTTCTCCTGCTAATCTGTCTGATGTTATTTTGATTAGCAATCCAGAGAGGAAACCAGGACAGGGAAAAAGTCCTTCTCATCCCCAGTATTTTTATTTTTTTAGTATCATACTTTTTTTTTTACTTTATTTAATCACCATAAGATAGTTACAAGCTTTCATGTTTGGGTTACAATCACACAATGATCAAACACCCATCCCTCCACCAGTGCACATTTCCTACCACCAATATTCCTGGTATACCACCCCTTTCCCATCCTTCCCCTGCCTCTATGGCAGATAATATTCCCCATACTCTCTCTCTACTCTTGGGCATTATGACTTGCAACACATACACTGAGAGATTAATATGTTTGGTCCGTTAGCTACTTTTGGCATGCATCTCCCATCCTGACTGATTCCTACAGCTATCATTTTCTTAGTGATCCCTTCTCTATTCCATCTACCTTCTCCCATCCGCTCATGAAGCAGACTTCCAGCTATGAGACAATCCTCCTGGCCCTCGTCTGACACTATTTTTTAAACAGCCTTTTATTGTGATACACAGTAAAACAGAAGACAAAGTGAAGATATAAAGAACATATACACCATACAAAAGGACCATCCGACATAGCACCACAAGTCTCTAATGATACAGAATTGCCATCTTGAGGAGTAACAAGACTAAATAAATCTGCCTTAAGTAAATAAGGTATCAAGAGTAGTCAGATTCACAGAGTCCGGAAGTAAGCAGCAGTTAGCAGAGCCTGGGTGGCTCGGAATTAAGGGATGGTTCCATGAATACGAAGCTTCAGGGCCTGGAGAAGGGGTCTGTGGTAGACAACCTGCCTGGCAGGTAGTGAGGCCCCAGTTTGGATCCCCCACAGGACCCCTCAGGCATCACCCAGGGAAACCAAGGGGGACAGTGCCATCGAGATCAAAGGACACACAAGAGTGCCAGGTTGCATGATACTGCCCAATGAGAGCAAGTACCCAGACAAATGTGCACCCAGAAACCACCACCACCACCATGGCAAAAGGTATGGAAATGGGGGAAATGAAGTCTCCATGTGGGTGGCTGAAAAGGTTCTGGAAATTTGTTGTACAACCACGTGAATGAACTTAACATTGCTGAATTGTGCACTGAAAATAGTGAAATGGGGGGCTGGAGTGATAGCACAGTGGGTAGGACGTTTGCCTTGCATGCCGCGGCCAACCCGGGTTCGATTCCCAGCATCCCATATGGTTCCCCGAGCACTGCCAGGAGTAATTCCTGAGTGAAGAGCCAGGAGTAACCCCTGTGCATCGACGGGTGTGACCCAAGAAGCAAAAAAAAAAAAAAAAAAAAAAGACAAGTGAAATGGTAACTTTTTACACTATGGCCATTTACCACAACTGAAAAGGAAAGACGAGCAAAGGAACAGTAAGCCTATCTGACATGCTGTGGAAAATGAATTCACAATGTACTTGGAAATTATTTTCCAGAGCTTTCGCATGTGTACCTTGGTCTTGTTTCACAAGAGAAGAAATATACCACCCAACTGATAAATGAGGAAATGCAGACTCAGAAGGATTGGCAAAGGTTATTCAGCTAGTGAAAAAAGACAGACAAGACTGTACACCAGCTTCTTCTTTGCCCCCTTAAAAATGACCTAATTACCTTCCCTGACTATTCATAAAAGAAAACCTGAAAAAGAGTTTGCACTGCTAGGGCTTTTTTTCCCCAATTATCATTTTTCCAACACATAATTTAAGATTCTCCATCATGAACTCAGAAAAATGTTCAAATTAATCTTGAATATCACAGAAATAGGTTTGTACTTTGTTTCTCAAAAGCACATATCCTAAAATATTCGACACATTACCTTTCAGTTTCTACTAATGAACTCATTAGTAGAGATTAAATCCTGCTGCCGTTTTGATTTCCACATTTTTCTTTATTAATGTATGGCCATATCTAGTAGCAAAGGCATTAGTACAACTCTCCCATGAAGTTATATTTTTGCTTTGAAATGCCTTGATTTCCTAATACCTATAATGATTGGACTGCAAATGTGAGTAATCTAAGTCAAGACCTCTAGTAAAGAATAACTGTTATAAATAAGCATGCACGCGCGCACACACACACTCACACACACACTCACACACACGCCCCACTGGACCAGTGAACAATATGTTGTTGAGGTACAAGTGTCAATGAAACCTAGTGACAGCTGGCAGGCGACACAGGAATGCTAAACGTTATCAATGTTTCTGTCTGCCCTTGGCAGAGTCATGAAGTGGAAATAATTCAATTTACCAGGATAGATCAACACAGAATGATTAATGAACTCCAATTTGTAAAGGTAACATTAAAAATTAACATGAAGTAGTTTGAACAAAGAGAATACTGGGGAAGTAATTATGTTACTACACAGCAAACAATCTTCCTGCTCTAAGAAGAGCTCTATTTTTAAATTCTCGGAGGTTGGTAACACATTTTATATGCTACACAATAATACTTTCAAAACTTCCACCCTTTACTGGAGTAAAAATGAAGAACATTTTTGATTGGATAATTTTCCCCATGTGAGTGGAGAAGGGATCAAGGGAAAGTGCAGTCCTTGAAGAAAGCTCAGTTTCTCCATTCAAGAGACTCGGGCAATGAGGTCACTGACTAATATTCAATAATTTTTTGTTTTATTTCCTTATTAAGTCTTGGGGGGCTTGGGCCAGGGCTGTCTGCATGTGGAGGGCATACTCTGCATGCCTGTGAGTTCATTCCCCAGCACCATTAACTGCGATCCCTGGCACCCAAACCTCTCTGGCCAAATGTGCAAGCCCTGGTGAGTTATGCCACATGGGCTGCATGGCCCCCGGTCATCACACAGAGAAGAGGAGGTGGTTTGAGGATGCAAGTGACAGATGTGTTTTGCTTCTCTTGCATCCTGAATTTCTTTCCTTTTCCCCTGCCCGTCCCCGCCCCTCCCCTCCTCCTTTTCCCAGGGCCAGCTATGGCTGCAGGTAAGGCAAGCACTTAAAGCCCTGTACTATCTCTGGCTACTGATCTTGAATATTTAGATATATGTGCGTGTATTCCTGCTTGTTATCTCAAGAAAGCTAGAAAATTTAAACAAAATCAAAGAAGCCTGTTTTGTTCTCTGAGCATTAAGCATAAGCATTAAGTCTGCAAGCCAGGAAGAGAGACCTCTCCATCACCCAACTGTGCTGCAGCCTGATCCTGCACATCCAGTGTCTAGACCAGCGACAATATTAAATCTCACAGTGAAGCCAGGAAGGCATCATCTGGCATTCTGAGATGACTAAGGGAGTCAGAGTGGTACCCCACGCACCCCTCCACCCCCACACCTGCCTGTTCTCACTGGTTCAGTTGCTGTCTAGGTGGAATGATGAGCTCTTTTCTCTCTCTTCAACTATGTTAATCTCCACCCCACTCCCCCCCAAAAAAAACTGATCAGTTAGCTTTAAGAATGATGCAATGAAATAAACCACGGATGGAAAACACTAAGAAAATGACAAGAAAATTATCAGCAGAACTGCCATTTCTATTCTTAATTTAAAAAAAAATCCATTGAACTAGGTTAAATGGTAAAATAATAGAAATCAAATCTGGAAAATGAGTCAAAATTAATCGAAAAAAATCAAGTAGGGTTATAACCACATGGCCTTACTTCTGTGGTTATTTTTGTTTTCTTTTTTAAGCACCTGTTCCAGTGGAGTTCAGGGGTGAAGTTGAGGGGGGTGCAGTAAAGGACACTAAATTAAAAGTAGCCACACGGTTCTCTGCTTGGGCCTGGCATGGCAGTGCTGCTCAGCTGGCTGGTTCTGGGGTCCCCGGGGCTACATCCAGCAGTTTGGGGCACCATGCAGCACTGGGGGGGCCAAACTTGTCATGTGACCCCTGTACTCCACACCTTTAAACTCTCCCCCAGACACTCCATTCAAGACCTGCAATTCCTGGTCTTGGTAGCCACATGCCAGCATGCCCTCTCAGATGTGCTTCAACTTGTGGCATAACAATGATCAAGACTGCTTTTGAAAGCACTTTGTGAAGATCTAGAAATAAACCTCTCCCTTTCTCTTTAAATTTTAGGCTTTTTAAAATATCTTTGGTAAATGCCTATTAATACCTTTAGAACTCAGTATATTCACTTGCATATGCTTGATGCTGGGAGAACAAAACAGGCTTCTTTGCTTTTGTTTAAATTTTCTGGTTTTCTTGAGATAACAAGATAGGAATACAAATACACATATCTTGTCACTTGTCACTTGTCATCCTCCTGCTCATTGATTTGCTCAAGCGGGCACCAGTAACATCTCCATTGTGAGACTTGTTACTGTTTTTTTGCATATTGAATCCGCCATGGGTAGCTTGCCAGGCTGTGCCGTGTAGGCGGGATACTCTCGGTAGCTTGCCGAACTCTCTGAAAGGGGCGAAGGAATCAGACCCGGGTTGGCCGCATGCAAGACAAACGCCCTACCTGCTGTGCTATTGCCCCAGCCTACACATATCTAAATGTACAAAATTAATAGCCAGAGAGATAGTACAGGGCTTTAAGTGCTTGCCTTACCTGCAGCCACAGGGGATTCTGGGGAAAGGAGGAGGGGAGGGGAGAGAAGGGGAAGAGGGAAAGGGAAGGAATTCAGGATGCAAGAGAAGCAAAACACATCTTTCACGTACATTCTCAAACTACTGAATTTCTTTATTGTCACAAGTGGGAATAGCATAGATGTCTCTGGCTGAATTCAAACTGCAAGCTCCCTATCCGCCCACACAAGGGTCAACTTGATCGAGAAATCACCAGGATGTCTGTTCAAGGCACCTGTTGTTTCCTTAGAAACATCAAATATGAAACTGACCAAAGGTCGAAAAGCTTTGTTTCTAAAGATACATTTCTAGAAAGCTCCCACACTCAGGCATTCCTGAAGTACACCATACTGAAGGTGCCCGAATCTGAGTATTTGTAGCTGCAGGATTCCTCAAAAGCCTTGTCTAAAGGTATCAACCTGATAAAAATGCTAATTATAAGAATCCTCTACAGAGGTTTCTAAGTATATTTGGCCTAAGTTTAGGATGTGTGTGTGTGTGTATATATGTACATATATACATATATATATGCATGTATATATATGTACATGCATACATATATATAGTATGTTTGTTTGAGGGTCACACCTGGTGGTGCCTCTTATTTCACTCCCCACCACTGCATGACTCCCTGAGCACCCCCCAGAAGCAGCCCTGGAGGCCCTCAGCACTCCTGGGCCCAAAAATCACTGTTTCTCCAGGCCTGAGCATTGAACAGTCCTGCCCAGTTGATCACTATATCATAGGGGTGAGGGATGGGTGGATGGCCCTGGGGTCCCTGATTACTAAATGGGAGAGTTCCCCCCACACACAAAGAAAAAACAAAAATAAAGTATACAGAACACTTTCAACATCAGCAATTACTCTCAACAATGACTTTTATGCACTTTACCTTTGCCAGACTTAACAAGGATATATAATTTGTCTGGGATGTCTAAACCTCAGATTTTAAAATAATGACATTTATGTGAATCAAAAGGGAGAGCTTATTATTTCTGAACTCTTGATAGTCTTCCTGATTAAGCTGTCAGCAGCTTCAGTATATAGCAGAGTAAGATCCTACCTAAATACATAGCAGAAGAACAGTTCCTACCTAAATTCTGCAGCTTAAAAAAAAAATCCAGAGAACCATTAGTCCCTACAACTCTCATTGGTATTAGGTACAGTACTATATGTTAATGATGTATATCACATGTCACATATAATATATCACTACTATTCAATTAAAACCTAATTTCTGAAGATAATTTTAGTACCTACATTCCTTAAGACATGAATAGCTCTCAGTCATTAGGATCCCAGCACTATAGACATATATATACAGATATAGACATGTCTATATATAGACTGTATATATATATTGTCTGTTTGGGGGCATACACACACACACACACACACACACATATATATATAGTTTGGGGGTCACACCTGGTGGTGCTAAGGGCTTGCTCCTGGTTCTATGCTCAGCGATCACTCCTGGAGGGTTCAGGGGATCATTTAGGGTGGTAGGGATGGAACCTGGGCTGGCTGTGTACAAGACAAACACCATTGTACTGTCTCTCTGGTCCCCAAAATTTTTAAGAATAATCCTTTAAAATCTACACAGTGTTCGATCCCTTTTTCTGTAAAGTCAAAATTCTATTTTAAACTTATCTTGGCAACACTAACAAAATGTTTATATAAAGCAACTGTCCTTAAGGTGAATCTGAGAAAATGCAATAACTCAAATTGAAGTTGTTGCTTTATTTAATGAAGATTTTTGCTAGCAAAAACTCCCACCTGAAATGAATGACTCAGAACTATCTGTAAATATCCCAAGTTCCTTTCAAACCTTATTTCAAACACAACCACCTTACAGCCTTGAAAATCACTATTTCAAATGGACTTCTGATGACCACAAGATTGTCCATACCTGTTCTTGATTACACAAATGTTGCTCCATTCCGTTATCATTAAATCACTTTAAAACATTTTCTAGGTGAAAAACAAGTTTAGCTTTAATCATTTTTGAAAATTTAGATACACAAAATTAAAGATTCACTACTAGGTTCCTTTAAGTAGTGTGTAATATTTAATTAAAATACACCTGCAGGAGTGATCCCTAAGCACCACAGGGTATGGCTCCAAGCCAATAATAATAAAAGAAATTACAACATTTATATATAGTGCCCTGAACAGAAAAACAGAGAAGGAAAGAAAAGTAGACTTGTAGACTTGTGGTCTCTGGGGGGAAGGAAAATAGAGGGAAATGAGAAATAAAAGGCATGAGATTTCTTCTGGGTGTGATGAAAATGTTCTAAAAGTAACAGTGGTAAATGATATAAAACTCATAATATTAAAAACCACTGAAGTGTACACTTTATATTATGTGTGAATTATGTGGCATGTAAATTATATCTCAAATTGATGAAATATTTTAAAAGAGTATACATTTCGGAAAAGTTAGTTGTTAGTTGGACATATATATGTCCAATTTATATATATATATATACATAAACATACATATAAGAGCCCAGCAAGCTACCGAGAGTATTCCGCCTGCACGGCAGAGCTTGGCAAGCTCCCCGTAGCGTATTCGATATGTAAAACAGTAACAACAAGTCTCACAATGGAGATGTTACTGGTGCCTGCTCGAGCAAAATCGATGAACAACGGGATGACAGTGCTACATATACATACATATCTTACATATATAATACTACACATGTGTATGTATTCCTCAATATTCTATTCCTCAATATTCTATTCATTAATGCTACTGTTCATTTCCACAGATGGAACAGGTTATTGTCTTCAAGGTCAAACCCTGACATATCAATACCTACAATGAAACAGAATGACTGCCATATTTCTCCATAATTATTTATCATCACCCCAATTCACTGGCTTCAGTAACATATCTTTTTTTGGAGGGGTAGGGCCACACTCAATGTACTCAGGGTTTACTCCTGGCTCTGAGTTCAGGAATAACTCCTGGCAAGCTCAGGGGACCATAGGAGTGACAGGGATGAAACCCAGTTGGCCCCATGCAAGGCAAACACTCAAAGCACTGTATAATCATTTTAGTCCCAATCCTAACAGGATCTGATCAAAGACTGCTATTATTTTTGGTGATAAGAACAAGAACAGGATCTGTGGAAACTAACACTGATGAGGCAAAAAATCTCCCTGAAGGTTAAGCAATTGCAAGAAATGAGAAGTTACCAGGCTGTGGACCCACCCCCCATAAAGATGCCAATGCCACAGCCAACTGCTGGTGACCTTCTTGCTCTGACTCACCAGGCCCAACCTCTTTCTTGGATACGTAACTCAGTCTCCCAAAACTTGTAGTCCTGTGTTGAAGGGGCCCCAACATCACCCTTCCCAACCACCACACTACCATTCCCTCCCTCCACAAAAAACCTCAACACCTTTCCTGAAGTCCAGGTGCTAGTTGCTGTGAATTATCAGAGTCCCCAAACCAGAAAGGACCAGGAAGGGGAAGGGAAGGGATGTCCCCCTGAGAGGGTCAGCCCCTTGGGGTGCACAGCATCCACATAAAACAATCACCTCTGCTTTTGCCCCAGGACTCTGCAATGTCATGTGGCTCCTTTTTCCAAAAACCTTCACTTAGATGTCACAGCAGTCATAGTCATCCCATAGCTCATTAATTTGCTTGAGCGGGCACCAGTAATGTCTCTTATTGTGAGATTTATTGTTACTGTTTTTGGCATATCGAATACGCCATGGGTAGCTTGCCAGGCTCTGCTGTGAGGGCGTGATACTCTCGGTAGCTTGCTGGGCTCTCCGAGAGGGGCAGAGGAATCAAACACAGGTTGGCTGCGTGAAAGGCGAACACCCTACCGCTGTGCTATCCCTCTTGCCCTCACTTAGATGTGGGGAAAATAATTCATTCCACAGAGGCCCTTGGCTCCAAAAAAAAACTATGAACTACGGCTGGAGTAATAGTAGGGTATTTGCTTTGTACACAGCCGAACCAGGTTCAATCCCTTGCTCCCCATGTGGTCCCTTGATCACTGTGATCCCTGAGTGCAGAGTCAGGAGTAACACCTGACCATTTCCAAGTGTGTACACCCACCAAAAAAACTATGCACAAGTCTTCAGGAAATATTCTATTAAGGAAAAAGGAATCATTTGTCAGCTGCCTTTTATGAAAATATTCCTTTGACTAGCTCTATTAACTTTTAGCAAACATTTGTGGGCCAAAGCAAAAAGTCTTATTTTCTTATAGATTTTTAAATAGACTTTGATTTCAGCAATGTTAAATCTGCAAATATAATGTGGCTGGATGTTTTATAAGCCCTTTAGCTATAATGCCTAGAAGCTTTATAATCAATTCCTTAATGAGCTGCAAGTCATTATCACCATCAATAATTATGGAGTACATCTTCAAAAACTATTTTTAGAATAGAAAGGAGCTAACATTAATTTGTAAGCTGTTCAACTGTATTCTGAAATTTATGCTCATATCCCATAAATGCAAAAGTGTGTGCATTTGAGTACTTGTTTAGTACAAAACTAATTAGTATATAACTAATTCCATTATATATTTAAACAAGATTTTACAGAGAGAGTAGTTAGTAGGAATAAATCGACTTTATTCCTATGCATTATTTTTATACTTTTTTCCCCACCCCTAAAAAAAGTACATATCAAACTCCATAATTGGTAACTAATTACAATTTCTCAAATTGGTAGTAAAATTAGCCTCAGTAAAAGTCAGCTTTTAGTCTTGATTATGGATACTTAAGGCATATTATCAAGACTTTAAGTCTTTGCCTCCCATAAAAACTAGAAAATTAAAAAATAGGAGAGATAGTAAAGCAAGTAAAGCACTTGTCTTGTATGTAGCCATCCTGGATTCAAGCCCAGCACCCCATATGGTCACCTGAGCACTACCAGGTCCTGAATGCAGAGCCAGGCGTGACCCCTGATAGTCACTTGATGTGGCCCCAAAACCAAAACCAAAACTAACAACAACCTAGGAAATTTAAACAAAAACAAAAGAAACTGTTCTTCTGCATTAAGCATGCACAAAGGAATGCATCAAGTTACACACATCAATAAGAACTAAATAAAAATACCATTTGAAAACATCCAAAATGTTTGTGTTCATTTCCTTATCTTATACAGTATTTAAGTAATTTTTATCTTTTAAAAATAATTCAATTGTGGGCTGGAGCAATAGTATAGTGGGTAGGGTGTTTGCCTTGCACGCAGCCAACCTGGCATCCCATACGGTCCCCTGCGTACTGCCAGAAGTAATTCCTGAGTGCAAAGCCAGGAGTAACCCCTGTGCATTGCTGGGTGTGACCCAAAAAGAAAAAAAAAGACATTCAATTGAAACCTGTACAAATAAGAGGGTTGCTGGACCAGAGAGAGATTAATGGAGAAAAGGCAATTTTCTTACATATAACTGTAAGACCATTAACCATTCTAATCTTTGACATCAGATGTGGTCCCCTGAGCACTGCCAGGAGTGATCCCTCGGCACAGAACCAGAGTAAATCCTAAGTACTACCATGTATGACCCCCAAAACGAAACAAGACAAAGGAGAAAAGAGGGTCTGAAAAAAACTGTATCAGCAGCACAGGGTTCCAAATAGTTTTAAATGTATTCATGAAGGGTCTGGAGAGATGGTACAGAGGGTCAGGCACTTCCCTTAATGTGATCAATACCAGTTCAAACCCATCACCCTACATGATCCTACAAGCACCACCAGCAGTAATCCCTGAGTGCAGAGCCAGAAGTGAGCCCTGAGCACCGCTGGGTGTGCCCCAAAAGCAAACAAACAACAAAAAAAAACTTACCAAACAACCATAATGTTAGAAAGTCAGGCCTTCCTAAATAAAAAAAAGTCTAGCCTGACAATCAGTAGGTTGTATGAGCGCTACCCTGCAGTGAAGTGCTTGACTGTATCCTTAATAAAGTTTTAGTCCAAGCATTCGGAAGGACCACTGAAGACAGATGCCAACAAGTGGTATCGCTGGGTCATATTCCTATTTTTTAGAGATGCTGCCATATTGCTTTCCACAAAGGTTGAACCAGAGGACATTCTCACCAACAGTGGACAAGGGTTCCTCTCTCACCACAACCGGGCATCACTGGTTGTTTCCAGACTTTTTGATATATGCCATTCTCACTAGTATAAGATCTCAAAGTTGTTTGTATTTCCCTAATTATGAATGACAATGGTCACTTTTTTCATCTGCCTGTATGTCTTATTTGGGGAAAGTGTCTGTTCGGGATCTGGGTTTAAAATAGGGGATGGGAGAATGCTGAACCAGAGGGACATTCAGGAGCTTGAGGGAAGGAGGTGGGAACACTGGTGATGGGGCTGAGGGGCTGGAATGCGGAATTACGAACACGGGAAAACACCATTAGTAGTATTGTAAATCACAGTACCTCAATCATTTTTTAAAGTCCTTTTAAAACTAGAATCAAAATTAAAAAAAAAAAGAATACAAACTTAAGGTTTGTCAGTCTACAGCATAACCCGTCTCTTCATTTGTCTGCTGAGCCACCCAAAGAATTGCATGTTCTCAAGTCACTCCCAGCTATAAAACTGTCTCAGCCAGAAAGTTTAATAAAATTCAAAGAAGACGCAGCAGCCGAGGGCCCTAAGGCTCCAGCTCTGCACAGTGGAAAGAAGCCGGGGTGCATCCAAAGGCCCAGAGGATTCTCTTCCTATCCTGGCCATTTAGCATCATAGGACCACAGGGCCATCAGTGACCATCTTTGTCTCACTTCGCAGATCTGAAGGCAATGACCCCTTCAGAGTCCAGTCGAGTGATGAGCCTAGATAGGCCAGAGAAAGGAAGCAGCTGACATTGGACAGTAAAGAGTAGAGACTCTGGTGTGGGTTTCCATTCTTCTTTCTGCTAACTCTGAGGGACAGAGTTTACCCGCAAATAAAGACGTCTTATAATGTTCTGGACCTTTGGGGCGGAAGTTCCCTCCCTACCACCCGCCACCTTCTCCCCTCCCCCCCTTAACCTGTGGACTCCTTTATGCAGCACTTTCCCACATCAGGGGCTGCAAATCGCCTAGGAGAGCAATCCATTGACTGGACTAGGGGAATTCTTGGAAGGCATCCTGGGTTTTAAAAAATAATAATAAAAGACCCCATTTTTTGTAGCGAGGTAAGCATCAAAACTTCCAATGACAGACTAGTTGAGGAGTGCATGATGCTATGAGAGAAAGCCGAGGCTAGGGCTGTGTTCATTCCACGCTGGGCTGGGCTGTGGGGGTGGGGATGGGGAACCGGGGAGGGGCGGGGCGGGGGAGGGTCCGGGGATGCCCAAAGGCCTGGGGACCGGTCAGGTGCGTGCAACCGCCCGACGGAGGGCGACGAGCCTCACAGCGCGGCCGAGGAACGGCGCCGGGCGTCTCTCCTCCGCTTTCTCTTCCTACCTGATCTGGTTGTCACAGAATTTGTTGAGATGCGTTTGGTTGAGGTAAATGGTGCGGGCCGGTGCCTCCAGCTGGTCGTCAACAGACGTGGCCCGGGACATCTCATCCTCTGCTTTCTTGTAGCCCGAGGAAGAACGCGCAGGTCCTGCGGAAGCGCGCGCAGAAAACACAACACAAAGAAGTCACGCCGGGAAAGAGGCGGCGGGCCGGGGCGGGCACCCGCGGGGAAAGGATGCTCTGGGCGCAGCCCCGCCGCCTATGTACCTAGGCTCCCCCCAGGAGACCCGCTGCAGCTGCGGCTCCGGGCTCCGCCCAGTCTCCCGGCCCGGAGGGTCCCCGGGGGCTGCAGCTGAGGACCGTCCCCGCCCGGACCACGCCCCTGCCACGCCCCCAAATTTGCCCCGCCCCCTATCCCGGCCGTCCGGACTTCCACGCCTGAGGGCTCCGCCCCGTACCCGCCCCCGACACGCCCCCTCCTGGGCTCCACCCCGGTCCCCGCGCGTTCCCTCCGCTCCTCGGTGCTAGCTGAAGGCCCGGGCGCGGCGGCCCACGGCTACACACCGAGCGGCGCGCGGGGATGGACGCGAGCTCCGGCTTGGAGGTCTCGGCTCCCTGGGGGACGTTCAGGAACCGAGCGAAGACCGAGAAGGGGACATGCTCGGCACTGGGGTCTCCGCCGAAATGGGTGGCGCACGCACTTCTCCCTGCCCTGCGAATTAAATTCCCAGGGCGCAGGGCGCCGCGCTCGCCGCTCGCTCCTGGGGAGCCGCCACGGCGCTTCTCTGCGGGCCGCTGCGCTCCCCCGTGCGCACCGCAGCCCGAGCCGGGGCCACGCTCGGCGACCCCCGGTCTGAACCTACGCGCGCCTGCTGTCCCGCGCACCGCGCAGTGGCCGGTCTGACCGCGACAGCAGGTTTTAGCCCTGCAGCCAGGCCTCCAGGTGAGGTACGCTAGACCCCTGGCACCCCGGGCTTAAGAGACTGCTTAGAAGACGCCAGAAGAGGGAGGCAACGGTAGGCGAAAATTCGGCGCGCACGCACTCCCAGGCTGAGCCACGCCTCTCCTGAGACGCGGGGACCAGGGCCGGAATGAGCCACCGTGGAAGGGCCCGTAGGAAGCACTGCCTCACACATGACGCTGCCTCCTTTTTCATTACTATGAACACACGCAAATAAATGCCACACTTTCCAGAATCAAGCTGCCTGCTACTTATACTGAATGGCAGAAGAAGTTTGAAAAAGGAAGTTTGGGTACACGTGTGCCCCGTCGTTTAAAACTGAATAAACTCCAACTAGAATTAACTCAAAGCGCCACCCTCTGCATGCAGGAGGCCCAGGGTTCCATCCCAGGCACTGTTTCTCAGGCCACCCCTGGGAGATGGTCATGTCCACCATGCCACCCCACCTCCTAAATCCAGGAGTACTGAGCACCACCAGGTCCCCAAACCAAAAATAAAACTGATTACAATCTTATAATCCTTATAATAAAGACCAGATCAAACTAAACAACCAACTGGCTGAGAGCTGACATCTCCCTAGCAGAGTTTATAGCAGCCCTGATCACAGCACACGGGTGTGCCCACCACACTCGCTGATCCCCCTAACAAGGACTCCCAGGCTCAGAACCCCCTCTGCCTTCCAGCTTCCCTGCACACATCACAAGTGCCTGGATCCTGGGGACACTGTGTCCCCCAGGAAGGAGCTGGCTCAAAGGGGGCAGATCTGGGAAGCATTTGCTGATTGAAGGCAAGCTAGGGATATTTTTGAAATTTGCCTATGCAGAAGACTGCTCTGCTCTCCCACTTAAGCACTCTGTCTTCCCTCCACGGCACTTCTCATCCTTACCTGACATTATTTATAGTCTGTCTGCCCATGGCCAAGATAGAAGCCCCAGGCTGCAGGGGCATGCTCGTTCCCTGCAGTGACCTCAGCATCCAGAACAGTGCCTGGCACATGGTGGACACTCCTATTTTCTGGCTGATTAAGTCATTTTTACTCAAGACTTATAAAAGGTGGTTTTCAGTTCTCGAGGCAGCAGAGCAAGCACGGTCGGCTCAGACCTCATAGAGTGGTCTGGGTTGAGACAGCTCTTCCGAGGACTAAGTTCCCTTGGTGGCCAATTCTCCCACTGCACAAAATCCCCATTGAGCAAGCTTGTATAGTGGTCTTATTTCTAAACCCAAGGCCACAAATCTTGACTTGTTTTAGCTTAGCCTACAGTTTCTGAGTGATACTAACAGGCTGTCACAGTTGAGTTAGTTCAATGCTTCTAGGAAGATTTAAAAAAAAAAATCTTCCCATGCCTAGATCAGTAATACCAGAGCTTCAGCCAGTTTAGGACCAAGCACCAAAGAGCACGGCAGAGAGTGCTAAGGAGCCTCAAGGACCAGCAGCCTTATGGCAGGGACTTGGTTGAAACAGAGCTTCAGAGCTGAGGAGAAGGTCAGGAGTTAAGTCGCTTACTGAAAATGGTTGTCTCTGATTGGAATCTCCCACACCACCTGGAGTGACCCCTGAGCACAAACCATAATCAAACAAAAATAAATGAAACCGAGTTCCAGGACAGTTTTACACAATGAGGAAACTTTCTATTATGAAAGTGGAGATACTCTGATGGCAAGAAGCAATATAAGACAAAGCTCGTATGGCAAAATCTTGGAGAGGGGGCAGGTTAAAAAGAAAAAAACAACTCTTAAGGACCACACTGGGAAGGAGCAGAGAGGAAGTGTTTCAAAGCTAAGCTGCAAGACTAAGGAAATGGCTCAAACAGCAGAGTATGTGCTGGGCACTAGCAAGAGTTTTGTTTTGTCCCAGTCCCACCTAACATCCCAGCATGGCCACCCGACTCCTGTGGCTATGTCCCCAATTTAAAAAAATAGCTTGTGGTCAAATGGTGGGGACCAAAATGCCAGGCAAGAAGCTTTAATGTCATCTGGTAGGTCACATGAATCAGAAGGCTTGTAAGCAGATGAGAAGAACATTTGTCAGTGATATTTGGAAAGGAGCAGAACAAGGGGAGAATCTATAGATTAGAGAATTAATTAGACAGTCCAGCAGCAAGTTGACAAAAGTATGAGTCAAGTGAAAAATGAGCACAATCATGGACTTGAGAAACATCTCAAAAAAAAATTCCACATGCCTTTTGTTATGGATGACAGCAGCATTTGGTTAAATGGGATTTGAAGAAGAGAACACTTGAGCAATAAAATGCAAGTTCCCTGGAAAATGGAATGGAGACAAGCTATTCCAGACAAGGATTTCAGTTCTGGATTAATAAATCATGTAGGGGGAAAAATACTGCCACAAATAACAATGGTGGCTAGGGCTGGAGCATAGCACAACAGGTAGGGCATTTGCCTTGCATGTAGGCCAACCTGGGTTCGATTCCCAACATCCCATATGGTCCCCCAAGTACCACCAGGAGTAACCCCTGTGCATTGCTGGGTGTGACCCAAAAACCAAAAAAAAAAAAGGTGGCAAAACAAAATGAACTAATGAGTCCTGGTACCTTAGGTCAGCTCATCCCCCTGTATCATGAGCTCGAGATTTTATTCCAGGCATAAATAGCAACAGTTTCTCCCTGCACCCCTTCAAAGACTCAGATAATTTTCTTCTACCTCAGTAGCCTCATCTTGACCCAACCTTGCTTTGGAGACAAACATCACTATTTTCAAAAATAAAATGTATTAAACTGGATTGCCTAAGAGAAACACTACACCATCTAAAGCCAAGTACAGAATGGATACCAAGGTTTCAAATTCAAACTCAGGAGAGGAAACAGAAGTTAATGCATTTTGAAAATACCACCAAAGACAGAGAGAGAGAGAGAGAGAGAGAGAGAGAGAGAGAGAGAGAGAGAGAGAGAACACATATACTTCAACACCCCCTACCCCACCAATTGTGGAGTCAGCTAAGAGTGGGAGTTTAGTAAATAAGTACCTATGGACAAAGGAACCAAAGTCCAAAGGAAAAATTAAACAGAGACTGGGCAAATGGACAAACACCAGGTTTAGACGCTGTAGAACAGCTGCAGATATCTGCCCGGCCAAGGCCTGGAGAGCAGGGACTTGTCCTGTTCACGACTGCTCTCCTGCCGTCCAGAATAACACCTGACTCGGTGGAGGTATTAATAAAACATCAAATGGATCAGAGAAAGGCCCGTAAATGCCCACAGGCCCGCCAGCACTGTGCGATTCCCGCGCCTGCCACTAGGTGGTGTCTCTCTTCTGAGACACCCCTGCCCTCGGCAATCTGGGCTCTGCTTGGGGTTCCAGATGCCCAAAGGCACCCCAGGTCTCTGAAGGGACATCTTCTACAACCCGGTGGTGAGGAAGCAGAGGCTTCTTTTGTGGTAAAGAGGTTACCTCGAGCAAAATGTTTTCCTCTTCCTTAATCTTGCTCTCTACTTGTTCATAGGAACATTTCATTGATTTTTATTTTTTATTTTTTGAGGGCAGGGGAGGCACTCAACCTTATTCCTGGAAGAACTCAGGGATCACTCCTGGTGGGCTCAAGGACATATGGGGTGTTGGGGAGCAAATCTGAGTAAGCAGAGTCAAGGCAAGCAATATTGTTCCAGCCCTAAAAATCTTTCATTGTGAAAAGTTTGGGTTTTTTGTTTTGTTTTGTTTTTCCTTGTCTTTCCACTTGCCTGAGGAGATGCTCTCTTGTCAGGACTGTTTAACAGATCCAATTAAATCTTTGGCTTTTTTAAAGAGGTGAAGTGGAGCAGAGGGACCAGGTGAATGACCACACACACGCACACACACACACACACACACACACACACACACACTCAAATGCTGCTGACCTACAGCAACTGAGTGGAGGTTTGGATCACAGAGACACACGGGTAGCAGCTCTCCAGCTCCCACCGCCCACAGGCCTTGGCCCTTTGGGGGATCCGACTACCTGGTCATTCCTGTGCCACTCACTGCATTCATGTGATGGGGAGAGCAGCTTCCTTTCAGTATAGGACCCAAGTTCCACATTTCACCTGATTCAATGCATCAAGTGACCATAAGGTGGTAGATGCTGTTGGGAACCATGCCAGACCTCCCTCTAGCAGTGGAGAAGGAAGAAATTTGTTAGCCCCTCATTTCTCATCACTAAATAAATTTCACGGAGATAGTTTGGGGAAAGAGAGAGGAAAATCACCCCAAGCAGGTTTTTGAAATGTGTTCCGTTTCTAATGCATAGTTCTATAGCAATACAATAGCGAGATAAATGAAATTGACAGCTGTAGAACTTAAGGAAGCAAGTATTTGCATAAGCTTATATTGCAAATATAAGAAGGCCCAGAGAGCTAAGAAATGAGCTGGGGCAGAAGATTCAGCCTACTGCTATGTGACC
Source organism: Sorex araneus (assembly GCF_027595985.1). Classification (NCBI taxonomy): domain Eukaryota; kingdom Metazoa; phylum Chordata; class Mammalia; order Eulipotyphla; family Soricidae; genus Sorex; species Sorex araneus. The sequence continues at coordinate 243,591,908 of NC_073302.1, forward strand.
TGGGTGAGGTCCTGAAGTGGTAGATCTGACACCACCACCCGCCCCACCCCCGGCATCATCCACAGGCCTAGTGAAATTCCCAGGCAATTCACTTTGTGAAGTCTGATGCCGCAGCAAAGTAACAAAATGAGTGATCTGTGGCCATACACAATCATAAGCCTGTGAGCAACCGAGAGTGAGCAGACCACCAAGCACTTGAACACCTTGGACAATAAATTGTGTTGCCCCCACTGTGGCAACTACAACAATAGAGAAGGGGAGTGGGGAGGTGAGGAGAGAAACTTCGGACAAAGAATTAAACAAAGACAATAAGTTACCATATCTGTTGAATTTTGACCAAGCCTATGATTGACTTAGCAGAGACACAAAATTCTTCACTCTAAATTGAACTGTTTTCCACAATTCCAATAAAATTGTTCAAAACTCAAAGGGGAAAAACAGCTTGTCTTATCTAATCCATTTTCATTACAAAAGAAATCTCACTAATTCACAGCAATAAAAATGTTCTGGTCTTCCCAAGGCCGACACTTATGACACTTCTACAGCACCACTGTAACTAGCTTTGAGGGCCCCAAATAGTGGAGAATCTTAGCCACTGAACTGTAGAGAAAAGCCTTGTATTTTCTCTAGACTTCCAGCAGGGGGAAAGAGGGAAGGAGTCCCTTACCCCAAGGAATTTTCCAAGTGACAGAAGTCTTTGTTATTCATGGTGGGTCACTGGCACAATAGCTGATGAGATGACTTTCAAGAGGTCCTACACAGTTTCCGAATGGGAGCTGTCAATGCTAAAACCAACAAACCAGCCAGTGATTCAAGCTTAGGGTTTGAGGCAGGTGATAGCAGCCTGACCAGAAGAGAGAAGGGAAAGGAGACCAAGCTCAATGAAGTAGCCAAAGATGCAATTATTAATGACAATATGATGAAATCCAAGTAAAAACTCTAGACGCTAAGGCTTGGGTGAGATTCCCAGCCAGTGATCGGACATCAGTGTGCCAAAAATATAACAATGTGCTAAGGACACAATAGCTTTATGTTTGAAACCCCCTATCTTGCACAGCATATCTCGCCATTTGTTTGGACTTGATTTATATTGACAAAGATCAAACTGCAGTCATAACATCAATGTTTTCCTAAGCTCTCTGAGTTGTTCTAGCTGAACCTGGAAGTTGTAGCTGAGGTCTGACATGAGGATGGTATTATGGAGAATTCAGCCTTTAACCTGCAAAATCTGAGCATCTAGAGACAGAGTCCCCTGCTATGGGAAAGTACAGCGTTTCTGTGAAATCTTTGATAAGTCAAAAGTGGTATAAAGCTAAGAAGCCATTTCTATTAGTTTATTTGGAAATGATGGGATGGCATCTTTGAGGGCCATTTCCAGTGGTGTTCAATGCAGTGCCAGTAACTCAGGTTACTGAATACAAAACCTGTGTCCCAGCCTCATCTCCCCCATTCCTGGAGATGTTTTTGAGAATATCCAAATCCCCCTCAAACCTACCAAATCATAAATAACATGGAAAGCCTAAGATTCAACTAACATAGTAAAAACAGGAATGTTGTGACAAATTCTCAGTCTGTATAAAACAGTTCCTGGGAGGGAGCTTAGCGGGGCAACTTTCAATACTCTGGGTACTTGAGGCTCCTGAACAGTTGCTATAAAACCAATGCTGGACCCTTCATTTTTTTCCTTTTGTGGCAAGAGCAAAATTTTTCTTCAGCTTTCTTTGGTTAAAAAGGTACACCCGTGGACCTTTAAAAAAAGATCTAACTGGAATTTTTTGAAAAGCAGGGGATACCTGCATTTACTATTAAAACGTCAATGTTGACATTACTCTGAACTCTAAAATGACATAGCCAAAGGGGGAATTTTATTAACAACCAAAAGATCATACTAGGTCAATTGAAAAATAGAAGAAAAAGCCAGATCTGCAGAAACATGAATCCAACTCGCCTTCCACTAGAACATGCTGCCTCTATGAGCTCATATCTGAGTCTTGGTTTCTTCATCTGCAAAACAGAAATCAATGAAATAAATCAAGAGTTGGCAAACACTTTCTATAAAGAGTCAGATAATAAATATTTTAGACTTCGTTGGGGCTATAGGTGGCCACTGTCTCTTTTCCTATTAACACAAAGTCTTTTCAGTTATAAAACCCAGGGCCCAGGATGCTCAGTGGCAGAGCATCAGCTTTGCAGGCACGAGGCTAAATCCTGATCCTGGTATAAGCACCATCCTAGGGGGGCAGTTTTACCCCAGGAACACTGCCTTGCGGATCCCTGATGCCACAATACAAGTGCATGATTTCCAACACACCACAACCAAGAGTGTGCAAGTATGCACAAGCACACAAGCAATTCCCAGCAGGCACTCCCTATACATAAAAACTTTTAAACCTATTTATGTCATCCAGCCCATACTAACAAAGATATCTCAGCATCCTTCAGAACACATACAAAGCAGTTCAGTGGCCAAGGAAGCACTCAAGATATTATTATTTTCCCTGATCAGGGAAACACAATGAAAACACTGTGAAAATGCAAGGTATGATCACTCTAACCTTGGCAGATGCCATTTGGGGTCTCCTCTAATGTCCCAGGGTTTAAACCACACCTCTCCAAGTAATGGTATATGTGATCTATTTTATTCAAGAATTAAAGAAAATAAACACACAAGGAAGTGGCACTGAGGGCTCAAGGGTTGGAATCACTGTAAATACAAACTGGTCTCTTTTTTCTTCGGGATAGGGGAAAACAGGAAAGAGGTAAGAGGTCAACGGTATTTTTTGCTTAAAATATTGCTGAATACAGAATTCATTCCCGTAGTTGAGTATATCCAGTGTAAAGATGATGTGGTAGGTAGTGGGAGGCAAAGAGCACACAGACTAAGGCAAAAAAGATTATACATATGTAGAGTGAATAGAAACAAGAGAAATCAGTGGACAGTCAGTCTCTCCTAGATGCACGAATACCAGGGCAATTTCATTAAGGACGCATTACAACTAGGCTCAATATCCAGCACAGAACAAAAACAAACAAACAAAACAGTGTTCCAGGAAAAACAGGGGCAAGCAAAGACACATGCCAGCAATACTTTATTTACAACCTGGTTGGCTCCAACAGGTGGGAGAAAGGTGAGCCACAGTAACTTGAAGCTTTTTTTTCCACTTAGAGCAGCCTTACTAATTGGCCTTCTATTCCTCTGTTCCTCAAAACCCACATCTGCACCTCATATATGTTCAAAATCATTACATAAGTAAAAATAAATGTGTTTTTAAGAAAAGATAAATGTTTTTGTTCTGTTTTGTTTTTTGGGTTTTTTTTTTTGTTTTTTGTTTTTGCTTTTTGTTGCGGGGGTGTATATTTCCTTGGTTTTTCCTCTTCTACTTCTCTAAAGAAAAAAAATTTAATGAGGATATCATAGTTTACACCAGTATTGAAGTCACTGTTTTATAGTAGAGCTGCCACACCAATCACGCCACCAGCATGTAAAGAGCTCCATCACTGCCCCACGGACCCTTCTGCCTCTCCCTCAGCCTCTCAGTTTCCAGTGATAATGAGCCTGTCTCAGGGTTTGTCCCCATCAGGAACAAAAGAAGGGCTCAGAGACCTAGGCCCTACGCAAACAGGATGAGAATGCTATTAGGGTATCCCAAAGAGGAATCAAAAGAGCTATGCTGGGAATATCATGTCTCACTCAAGTGAGAGAAGGAATCCGGAGTTCTGACCTCAGTCGACAGTCAAAAATCAGGGATGCTGTCTCGTTTGCCAAGGCATCAAAAATAAGATGGGCCGGTCATGTAATGCGATTCAGAAACAACTGCTGGACTAGAGCTGTTACCGACTGGATTCCACGGGACGTCAGAAGACCTTGTGGCCACCCACCAACTAGATTGTCAGATTTCTTCGTCAAATCTCTGAATGAACGATTTGAAGCTCTTCCTGTTCCTGGAACAAGCAGATATCATTGGGCTGCACTAGCTCTCGACAGGGACAAATGGAGACGTTACTGGAGCCCGCTTGAGCAAATCGAAGATCAACGGGACCACAAGTGATACGAGTGATTTTCCTTTCATCTTCCAACTCCTCTTCACTCAGTTTGACTTCCCTCTATTTCAAACAAGTTGCAGCAAACTATGCATTGCATCTTTCTTCATAGCTAACTGGTAGTGGAGTACACACACACACACACACACACACACACACACACACACACAATTTCTTTATCAATGAGGTGTTTCCAGATCTTGGCTATTGCCAATAATGCAGTGATGGACACAGATGTGTCTATGTCCTTTCAGATGAATGTTTTTGTATTCTTGGGGTAGGCGCTCAAGATTTCTATGTTGTATGGAAGTTCTATTTTAAATGTTTTGTGAAGTCTCCAAACTGTTTTTCAAGAAGACTGTGTCATTTAGATTTCTATTTCCCTGATAATCAGTGAGGATGAACATTGAGAAACTGTCTGTTCATCTCTCTCCATTTCTTATGGGGTTGGGTTTTATTTGTTTGTTTGTTTTTGTGGAACTTTGAGAGTATTTTACATATCTTGAATATTACCCTTTTTTCTAATGTGTGACATGCATGTATTTTCTCCCAATCCCTGGATTATATTTTAGGGCTCATTTCTTTCATAGTGTAAGAGCTTTTTTTTGTTTGATATAGTTTCATATATTTATTTCTGCTTTTGTTTTCTTTGTCAAAGAGGTTTCGCTTTTTAAATTTTGTTTTTATTAAAGCGCTGTGATTTACAAAGTTATTCCCAGTTGAGTATTTGACCCACAGTATTGCAGCAAAGATCCCACTACTAGTGTCAACTTCCCTCCACCAATGTTCCCAGGTTCCCTCCTACATCTCCCCTCCACCTCCAGCCAGCCCTGTGGACAGGCAACCAAGCTCAGTTGTTAAAGTTTGGGTCTCTTGATTTCAGTGTTGTTGACTCTATAGTTTGGATATTTTGCTCTATCATTCCTTAACACCACCTTTGAACCTTAATCCTTTTATCTGGCCTTGATTGCTATTCATTTGTCTCTTCTCTACCCCCACCCAGTTACTTTCCTTCTCCCTATTTTCTGGGGCCATGGTTGAACTGGGAACCCCCCATTTGCAGTCCCTTATCCAGTTATTCCAAATATCATATATAAATGATACCCTCCCACATTTATCTTTCTTCTTCTGGCTTACTTCAAAGAGTTGTATACCTAAAGACTCTTCTGAGGTTAAGATCCTAGAGAGACCTGCCCATATTTTCCTCAATGATTTTATAAAAACAAGTTTTATCTCAAGGTCCTTAACCCATTTTGAATTAACCTTCTTTGTGTACAGTACAATTAGAATTATCTAATTTTATTTTTCTTTCGTATGTTTACCCAGTTTTTTTAGCAACATTTGCTGAGGAGGCTTTCCTTCCACTTTTGTTATAAATTAACTTCCCATACATCTGATGGTTTACCTCTAGGATCTTAATTTGATATGCTGATCTGAATAGAATCTTTGTTCCAGTACCATGCAGTTTTGATTACTACAGCTTTGTAGTACATATAGCTTAAAGTCTGGGAATACTGTGCCTCTCACCTTCTTTCTCAGAATTGCTTTGGCTATTGGGAGTTTTATGGTTTTATATGATTTTTAAATGTATTTTATCGATCTTCTGGAAGAATCTCATGGGAATTTGAGAGGTGTTGCACTGTATCTGTAAATTATTTTGGGTGAGATGGTCATGTTACTGATGTTGATTTTACTGATGCTCAAGGATTCTTACAATCCATTGAAAGAATCCACGAAATATGTTTGCATTTCCTGTGTTCTTTTATTTCTTTCAGAAGTACTTTCACTATATAGTCCTTTTACCTCCTTTGCTACATTAATTCCAGTTTACTCGAAGCTTTTTGATATGAATGTAAATCATATAGATTGTTGTTTACAAGTAAGAATGCAACAGATTTCTGAGCATTGATTTTGTAGCCCACTGCTTTACTCTATAGGTTTAGTGTTTCTTGAGTTTTTTATGGGTTTTCTGTGTACAAATCAGGTCTTCTGGGTTTTCTATGTACAATATCAGGTCATCCTCAAATAGTGATAGTACGACTTAGGAAGAATAAAGAATTCATAAAAAGAACCATAGAACAAACACACACACAACGTGTTTAAACATTCAATTTTCAAATATTTCATTTCAAATATTAATTTTTCTATATGGACTGGGTTAAAATACAAGGCCAGGTCATTCTCTGTAGCAATTCTCTTTGATGCTAGGATCATCTCCATCACTCCTGAGACCTCAAAAATGGGCATATAATTAGGACATCAGGTTTAATTTTCCATTGCTGATTCAACCAGCATGTATTGAAACTGTTAGTATTATTAAAAGTAAAGCGTTCTTGGGCTGGAGTGATTGTACAGCAGGTAGGGCATTTGCCTTGCACACAGCCGACCCGGGTTCGATTCCCAGCATCCCATATGGTCCCCCGAGCACCACCAGGGGTAATTCCTGAGCACAGAGTTAGGAGGAACCCCTAAGCATCGCTGGGTGTGACTCAAAAAGAAAAAAAAAGTGAAGTGTTCTTTAAATTTCTAGTTTTCCTGTCCTACCTGTTTTGAAGAGTGATAACACCTTAGTCATTTGGAATCACCATGTCTGGTATCAGCCAGTCCACCTCTCTAGGCCATTAGTGGTCCAGCCCTCCACTAGAGTGGTCTTCTCTCTGCTCCTCAAAAGACACCAGCTTTCCCTTTCCTTCCACCTAGAATTTTATTCCCCTAGTCATTGTTGTATTTACTCTGCCTTATCACACAGACGTCAGCATAAATAATATGCCTTGAATACAAACTCACTGACCACTGCGCCTAAAGAATTCTCCTTCTCTGTTATCTCCCAACACTGATACTATTTTTCCCCATACTTCATTATATATGTCTGTTCATTTTCTGCCACTGAATGCCTGGTAGCAGCTCCATGAGAACAGAACCTTACTCAGCTCATCACCTCTATGAAATAGTGACCTGCACATAGAAGGCATTCATGTGAACCAAATAAACAAGGTCACGTTCTGTCTTGTGGGCAAATAAAAATGTATCTTCTGAATCAGAGATATAATACAGGTAAGGCGTTTTCTCTGCACATGTCTGATCTGATTTGAGCACTAGCACCCCATAAGTTCCTCCAGTTCCCCCAAGTATACCAAGACTGGCCCCTGAGCACAGAGTCAGGAGTAAGCCCTAAGCACCACCAGATGTGGCCCCCCAGAAAAACAAAAAAGGGGGGTGGACAGATAGTACAGCCTTGCATGTGGCTGGCCTGGGTTTCATCCCTGGGTTGCATTCCATATGGCCCCCTGAGCACTGCCAAGAGTGATTCCTAAGTGCAGAGCCAGGAGTAACCCATGAGCATCGTAAAGTTTCCCAGCCCCTGAAAACAAGAAAAATGTAACTCACTACACTTTATTTATTTTTACTGTTTCACTAAGTTTAGGACTTTATTTTTGACAGTTTATTTGCTTCTCCCAGCCGCCATATTCCACAGATCAGTGAAACCAGTAATTTTCTTTCATTTCCTTACTTATTTCACCTACTGTAATCACTCAAATTCCATCAGTTTTGTCCCAATAAGCACAATGTTGTTATTTTTAATAGTAAAGAAGTATTCTACTGAGGATCATTGTATCACTGTCATCCCGTTGCTCATAGATTTGCTCGAGCGGGCACCAGTAACATCTCCATTGTGAGACTTGTTGTTACTGTTTTTGGCATATCAAATATGCCACAGGTAGCTTGCCAGGCTCTGCCGTGCGGGCAGGCAAGATATTCTCGGTAGCTTGCTGGGCTGTCTGAGAGAGACAGAGGAATTGAACCTGGGTCGGCTACTGAGGATATATACCACAATTTCTTTTTTTTTCTTTTTTCTTTTTTTTAATTTTTATTAGTAAATCACCGTGAGGTACAGTTACAAACTTATGAACTTTCATGTTTGCATTTCATTTGTATCAGTCCACCAGTGCCCATTCTCCCCCACCAATGTTCCCAGTATTCCTCCCACCATCCCTACCCCAATCTCCACCACCCCACCCTGCCTCTGCAGCAGGGCATTTCCTTTTGTTCTCTCTCCTGTTGCATGCTGTATTTTGCAATAGAGGTATGTACCACAATTTCTTTATCCTGTCATCTGTTGATGGATATTAAGTTGCTTCCTTATGTTGACTATTGTGAAAAGTGCTGCTATTAATACAGAGTTTCAAATGCTTTTGAATTAGTGCTTTTATGTCCTTCGGATAAATGCCTTGGAGAGGTATTACTAGAACATATGCAGTTTCCATTTTCTCTCTCCTTTTTAGGCTTGACAACTGTGATTATCTTTTCTTTAAGGGTGAGGTGACCCACCTGGCAGTACTTCAGATCTCTCCCTTTGATGCTTGGGGGAACTTGAGGTACCAAAGAACAGACTGGGTTCAGCCATCCACAAGACCACCTTAACCCCTGTACTATCTCTCCTGCCCTTTTCTTTAATTTTTAATGAGACTTCCCCTTCCTTTCCATTTGCTGTTATTTCAGCGCCCAGAGCCACACCCTTGAGTGTAGTGTTTACAGATAGGGTTTGGGTGCTTATCCGGGTCATCAGCACACTTAGTTGCTCCGTGACTTTTTGCCTGGGGTAGCACATGTTGTACCATAGGGGCTAGCCCTGGCATTAGGGAATTACACTGGACAGTGGAGGACAGTGCCTGGCTGTGGCTTCATGCATGTGAAATAAGTCAGCACTCTATTACTATGCCACATCTCCTTTTCATCATTTTTATGTTCTTTATTTTTTTCTTTTTGGGTCACACCCGGCGATGCACAGGGGTTACTCCTGGCTCATGCACTGAGGAATTACTTTTGGTGGTGCTTGGGGGACCATATGGGATGCTGGAAATCAAACCTGGGTCGGCTGCGTGCAAGGCAAACACCCTACCTGCTGTGCTATCGCTCCAGCCCCTCATTTTTCTGTTCTTAATGTATCTCCATATTGTTTTCTCTTTCTCTCTTTCTTTACTTTTATTTGGGGAGAGGGAAGCTGGCACCCAGTTATGCTCAGTGCTTACTCCTAGCTCTGTTTTCAGGAATCACTCCTGGTGGTGCTCAGGTAACCATACATAGTGCCAGGGGCCAAACTCAGATACGCTACGTACAAGGCAAGTGTCCTAATACCCTGCATCATCTCTCTGTCCCTCTCCATATTGTTTTCTATGTAAGTCAGACCACCTCATATTCCCACCAACAATGTACGAGGGTTCATTTTTCTACACATCCTTTCCAACACTTGTTTTTGTTGGGGGGAGGAGGGGAGGGGCGGAGGGGTGGCGGAGTGGAGGGAGTGGATATCCCAATGGGTCATTGCAAAGGCTAATCAGTCATTGCAAAGGCCCAAGGATACAGTGCTGCTCAGATCCTGCAGTCTGAAATTACTTGGGCTGCCTCAGCAGTGCTTGGGAGCCTCTAGAGCTGCACCAGGTTAGCCTGGGGGAACCCTGTGGTGCTGGGAATCATAGAGCTATCAATGGCCTGCAAGGCATCCCCTTAACCCCAACACTTTCTCTCTGACCTGCCGTTTTTTATACAGGCCCTTCTCTTGGTTATGGGGTGATATCTCACTGTGGTTTCGCATTTGCCTAGTAAGAAGTGGTGTTGCTCCTATTCTCTCATGTATCCGTAGGTCATCTGTAAGTCTCTTTTGCAGAAGTGTCCATTCAAGACTTTTGCTCATTATATTTTTTGGCTTAATTCGTTTATATCAAGAAACTTTTGGGTGGGCAGGCAGGTGGTTGATAAGACGCTGTGGATCAAACCCAGATACTCATAGATGCAAAGCATGTGTTCCACTGCTGAGCTGCATCCCCTAGGTATATGCAACTTAATAAGTTTGATCTACAACTAATCTGACCCACCACCTAAGGCACCACTGTTAGCAAACTTGGGAAAAAAAATACAGAAACGTTGGCTTTGTCAATGCTAAGCCCAATTTTGTCACTTAAATGTTTACGTGAGTGATAATAAATCTCCAATAAAGATGCTCTGCCTCCCAGATAACTGCATCCTTTTCTTGCTTCTTTCCTTAAAGATAGTTCTAGGTAAATACTGGGCAAGGGTGGGGCATGAAGAAGATTGTTGGGCACAAATGCATCTCACGTTCTCTAGTTACTTTGTTGGCATTTATGGCCTGGCAGCACTGGTTCTGGCTTGGCTTTACTAGTGGGAGTTTTTCTTGACTGGATGGTCCTATCTCACATGGGACACCTCCTGTGAAGACCTCAGAACCTGCCATTTATACCACATGTGACCTCTGGATGGTCGAGTGGCTTCCGTATAAGCACCTAGACCCCCAGGAAAAACATGAGTAGGCAATTCAGGAAAATGCAATCTCCTTCTATCTCTTGTATTCTATCTCGTCCCACAAATCCCTTTATTTTGACTAGGAAAACATGCCCCAGGAGACATTTGGGACCATTCTTATCAGATTTTTTCCACTCTCCCGCCTTCACTCTACTACCTAGATATCAAAGTACTGGGAAGCTTTTTAAGGTACACACAAGATAACTCTCTCCTTCTGGACTCCAAACTGCCCTTTAAAACTCCACCAAAATCTCTCATTTTCAACAGAGAAGACTGAGGGCAAAATTCCCTAAGTTCTATTGTAAAGATGACAGATAAAACAAATGCTCCACAGAGTCACCTGATGAGCAAAAGCATGGATTGCCTATTCCTGCTATTTTTGGAAGGCACAAGGTGAAGACCTTGAGATATTTCTCGTTGAATTTCTTTTATTCTTTTCCAAGAAGGAAGCTCTGAGTACACAGAAGTCAAATGCCATATGCAAGAGTAAGTTGTACCATTACCTCAACAATCAGCCCAACTCTTGGCCATGTTTCATACAAAGTTGTGTTTGGTTATTACCAATGAACATACAAAATATCTAATGCCCTTTATTTTCATTTACAATCTCAATGGAACATAAAAATTATACACCAAAGTACTGTTGTGCTAGTACAGTAGATAGGGCACTTGTTTTGCACATTACTGACCCGGGTTTGATCCCCGGCACCCCAGTGGTCCCCCAAGCCCCCATCAGGAGTAACCCCTGAACACAGAGCCAGAAGTAAACCATAGGCTTTGGACCAGTGTGGCCCAAAAACATGTTTTAAAAGTTGTGCACCAATTTGAACAGCAAGGAGGCCAGTTAACCAAACTTCTATTCCAAATTCTACTAGAAAATAAGCGATTCAGATGTGATAACTTTTCCTGACATTCGTGTTGGTCTGGCATTTTGTGTATTATGTTTTTTTTTTCCCTCCTCAGAAATAGAAGTGAGAAAGTTACAAATATAGAAAAAGCTTTCAAAGGAAGAGTGATGCCAAGAAGATAGAGATGAAATTGTTTGAATGCCAGTATGCTCCACCAGTTCAGTGTTGCAAAATCAACAGTGCCATGCACTGGAAGGGTGAGGGTCAGGAGTAAAATAAACACACACACACACACACACACACACACACACACACACCTATCTTCTGCTGGGGCTTGTACCTTGCCACATCCTTTATTTCTCACACAAATAATTACCATAAAAATAACGTGGAGAGCAAGCTCCTTTGGAGAGTATAAAAATGTGGAGAGGCAGGCTTCCAACTATGGAGCAATCTTCCTGCCTCATGAGTGGGGGGAGACGGCAGCTGGAATGGAGAGGGGATCACTAAGAAAATGACGGTTGGAAGGATCAGTCGGAATGGGAGATGTGTGCTGAAAGTAGATATAGGACCAAAAGTGATGACCAGAGAGAGTATGGGGAAAGTTTTCTGCCAGGGAGATGGGGGAGGATGGTATAGGGAAATATACTGGGGAGATCGGTGGTGGGTAATGTGCACTGGTGGAGAGGATGGGTGTATGATTATTGTAACTCAAACATGAAAGCTTGTATGTGTATCTCATGGTGATTCAATAAAATAACTTTTTTTTAAAATGTGGAGAGAGTAATGAAGCAACAAGCTCAAGCATGCATAAATGGAACTGTCTGAAGTTAGATATTTGTGCAAAAGTCATTTACATGAACTGTCTAATAATTTAGAGGAAGGGGTCATGGTGTTTCCCCAAATAGTAAATATTTGTTGGCTAACTGAACCTTTTATTATAATTATGCTTGAGTCAATTTTTTTCTTAAATAAAAGTATACTGTTACTCCCATTTTTTAAAAAATTCACCAAATTCAAAGTTCAAAGATTGCATGATAGCAGTGGGTGGAACAGGAGCAGATAAAAAGACTACGTGCTTAAACTGGGGAAAGCAAACTCCCTTATCAGAGAGTCAACTGTTAGAACACTAAGGATTAGTGCAATATTCTTAATTATTATATTTTATTGTCATTTAGGTATGATTGTAACAATAAAGTGTATGGTATTGATGTATAAAGTTACTGCACATCATGACCTGTAAAGTATCCAAAACCCTTAGCCATAGTCTCTAGCCCCATCTTCATTTCCTCCACATCCCTCTGCTTGGTAATCAGCTTTGTAATCCAAGGCCAAGGATTTTTCCTTATTCAGTACTGTCTATTCTCTTGTTCTGTTTCTTTATACCACAGATGAATGAAATCATCTGATATCTGTTCTTCTCTCTCTGATTTATTTTACATTTTATTTAATAAAATTCTCACCACCCGTTTTGTCCAAGTTTGCAGCAAGATTTCATCCTTTCTTATAACTGCATAATATTCCATTATGTAGATATGTCATAAATTCTTTATCCACTCGTCTGTCATTGGACATTTGAGTTTATTCCATACCCTGGCTGTTGTGTTAGTTGTTTTAATGAACATAGGTATACATATATCTCTTTGAGTGAATGCTTTTGTGCTTTATAGTTAAAGGCCATGAGTGAAATTTCTGGGCCATATGGTATTTGTAGTCTTCCTGTTTTGAGACATATCCATACTGTTTTCCATAGAGGATGACTTTCCCACTTACAGTGAATGAGGGTTCCCGTTTTACTATGTCTCTGCCAATACTGGTTTTTTCCATCTTTTTTGTTAAATGCCATTCTCACTGATGTGGATGATATTTTTATTGTTTTGATTTTCACTTACCTAATTATAAGTGAGATGAGCAGTTTTTCAAATGCCCACTGGTATTAGCATGTCTTCTTTAAGGAAGTGTCTGTTCAATGCCTCTTCCCATTTTGGGATAGGTCATTAGGTTTTTGTTGTTGTTGTTGTTTTAATTTTTTATTAGAGAATCACTGCGATGTACAGTTACAAACTATGAACTTTTACGTTTACATTTCACTCATACAGTGATTGTTAAGCTGTATGAGTGCTTTCTAGATCTTAAATAATACCCTTTTATCTTATGCACTATGTGAAAATATTCCCTTCCATTCAGCAGGTATCTTTTTATTCTTTCCATGCAAAGCTTCCTGTTTTGATATAGTCCCATTTGTTTGCTTTTGTTTTTTATTATCTTTCCCTCTGAAATCAGATCATTTAAGACACCTCTGAGGATCATATCCTGGAATGTTTGCTTATGTTTTCCTTGATATATATTGTAAATAAGGGTTTACTTTAGAGACAGTAAGATTGGAACATGACTAAGAGGGAATGCCCAAGAGATGGCAATACATCTCGGACCAATGGAAGCAAGGTTGGACCTGGGAAACACTTGATGAAAGTTCAGGACCAGAAGCAACAGGGTCTTTTTCACCTCAGATATGCACTCAGGCCCAAGACATGTCCTCAGTTAACCCACCTCATTAACAGCTCATTACAAGAGGATTAGTCCTGTGGCATTGCTCTCCACCCCTAAGCATTATGGGCTTTTCTGTATGGATTATGGGGCGTCATGTGCACAAGTGTAGTTTTATCAACCTACAACTGTCAATCATCTTCCTAAATCCCACCTCTATGTGACGTTGAGACCTAATCCACCCTCTGCTTAGGCATATCTGGGTCAACTGCCTTTGGTGGTTGACCCACTCACCTTCAGAGCGCTCTGCACTTAAATAAGCAGTCTTGCTCTGTATGTGTGTGACCCTCAGTGCTTTGCTAATTGTAAACAAGAACCAATAACTTCTCATGACCCAACAAGTCCACCAAAGTACTTTGTGATGATACCTATGACACATCTATCTGGGAACATGCAGATAGATGGGAACACATCTATCTTTGTGGGAACACAAAGAAGTTAGTTTGTCAGGTAACCAGGTTAAGGTCGACGGGAAGCAATTTATTTACCCAAAGTTTATAACATTCCATTTACAAAGCACACAAATTAAAGCCTTCTTCTTGCCTACACAGAACTTGTAGTGTTTTGGGTCAATAGATCAGTGAAAGTAACCAATAGAATCTAGTAAGTGAAATGATTCCTCCCCACAGACTGTCTTCTGGTAAATTCTCTGGCTGCAAATAATTCATCTTGCACATAAAGTGACGGTTCTCTGTCCTCATAGAGGTCTCCCCTCATCACACACGTTGGGTTAGAGTGAAGTTGGGTTACTTCACTCAATCTCAAGGAACAGGACAGTCAGGCATAACCAGGCAGACTCATTCCAGGGCACACAATCTGCACAACTGCCTGCAGCAGCTTGTGTGTGCATTTATATAGTGTACCTATTCTCAATATGTGTATATGCCACAGATATGTTTCTGCACTCTGTGCCAGCTTGTGTGTGCATTTATATAGTGTACCTATTCTCAATATGTGTATATGCCACAGATATGTTTCTGCACTCTGTGCCAGCTTGTGTGTGCATTTATATAGTGTACCTATTCTCAATATGTGTATATGCCACAGATATGTTTCTGCACTCTGTGCCAGCTTGTGTGTGCATTTATATAGTGTACCTATTCTCAATATGTGTATATGCCACAGATATGTTTCTGCACTCTGTGCCAGGCTGTCCTTTCTAGGGCACCCCAGAGGGGGACAGGTGAGTCCCTCTGCCTGCCCCAACAGCTGAAAACCTCCAGAACTCAATCACCGCCATGCTCACGGCCTATCTCCACAGGCTAAGGATGAGCATGAGAATGAATCTGCTGAAAAACTCAAGTATGCAGGTTTTGTGACAGAACTCTCCAGGCTCTCATAGAGCTAACAATGGGGGACCTCCTCCATTTCCCTGTGCTTCTCAGAGCCTGGTGATCACACCCCAAACTGCTTCTGGCACCATATAATCTCATTAGTGGCCATGATCCAGAGATTCATAAATAAATCTCAGAAGAGAAAGAGAGCAACATGCCACAGAGATGCCCCCGCACCCCAAAGTCACCATCCGGTAAAAAATTTAACTCTAGGTGTATCACCCTATTTAAAATTTTAAAATCCCTGGAGTGCGCAAACACATTTTCAGCCACGCAACATCTCATACTCTGCCCCACTGTGTACCAAGCATAGCATACCACATTTAATGGAGTGTAATGTAGAAGGCAACCGACCTATTAGCACACAAAGAGCAATTTATGACAACATGTTAGTAATCTCTTGTACCAGGGCTTAATGGCTCCACAATGGGGTACAACACTTCAGACACATTTCTCTAAGAAAAATTTTTTGGATAATTTTTAGCAGATTATTCGTAACGAGCAATACAAAATAACTTATTTAGTACATGCTTTGGGGGCAGGTTTAGGTAATATTGAGAAAATTTGAAATAATGGTGGTGGGATGGTGTAATGGTATTGGGATTGGTTTTTAAATAGTGAATATAATAAATTATTGTGAACAACTTTTAAAAAATAAAATAAAAGTATGTGTATTTCTGACAATAAAGGTCTCCAACTGGAAAAGCATGGTCCACTATTTAATAATCTAGTCCCAGAATTTACAGGAGGGAAAGAAAAGACAAAAAGGATTAGGAGTTTGTGTCAACTAAGAGAAAGGTGAGGAATTCCATCTGGGAAAGAAAGGGAGGAGTACAGCAATTCCACTTGTAGGACATATACCCCTAAGACAAAAAAAAAGTTCAAAAGGACATAGACACACAGTTATTCACTGCAGCACTTAGTACAATAGCTAAGATATGGAATTAAGATAGGTGTCCAACAGCAGATGAATGGATTATGAAGATAAAGTATGTATACACAATGGAATACATCTTCAAGGAACAACAAGATCATGTAATTTGCTGGAACCTGTTTGGAAACAGAAGGTATCATGATGAGTGTGACATAAGTCAGAAAAAGGACAAGCATAGGATGATCTCACTTAACCATGGTATATACAATAATTGCAAAAGGAAATGTAATATAATAAAGGTTGAGGGGGAGGGACACAGAGTGCAGTCTTTACCCCAGAGTACAAGGAGGAGAAGGACAGAGAAGAAGGAAATCAAGGGGGAAAGAAATAATATGAGAAAGAGGAGTTATAGAGGAGAAAGGGTCAGGGGCCTTGGGAATAATGGTGATGTGGGAGAATGGTATAGCTATATATCTAAACCAACAATACTGAAAACATGAGATATAAACTACAACCACCACTCTTTGATATGTGCCTGTCAAAGTGCCAGAGGAGGGTCCAGAGAGTTAGCACAGTGGGGCACTTGCATTGCAAGTGGTCAACCCAGGTTCAATCGCCATTATCCCATAGCACTGCAATGTAGCACTAGAGCACTGTTCCCATTGTTCATTGATTTGCTCGAGCAGGCACCAGTATTGTCTCCATTGTGAGACTTGTTGTTACTGTTTTTGGCATATTGACGTGAAAAGCAAACACCCTACCCACTGTGCTATCACTCTAGTCCAGTATCCCATACTGTCCATAAACACCAGCAGGAGTAACCCTTAAGTGCTGATGGGTGTGGCACCCAAACAAACAAACAGAAAGGGAAGGGGAAGGATGGAACATGGGAACACAGGTGGAAGAAGTTGACACTAGTGGTGAGATTGTCGTTGGAACATTGTATGCCTAAACTCAGCTATCAATAACTATAAATCTTAGTTCTTTAATTATTTTTTAATTTTTAAAGAAAGGGAGGGATGTAGTTTTGTTTGGGTGAAGATCTCCTGCTGTAGTTGAAATGAGCTTCCAGCACATCAGTGTCTCCCAAAGCAGGTGATCATCTTTCAGCGAGAACTAGGATTTGTTGGAAGAATTTGGTAGGAAGAAGCACTAGGTGCAAATAAAATAACATATTCTCTGCTTAGTGAAGGCAAAGTTCCAGGGAACCATTGAGTATATTTCAAAGGGGGAGGTAGGCCAAGTAAATTTGAGAACTAACCTCTGGTCTAAAGGATCAGCCCGAAGGAGAACATGTCCCACCCTCCATCAAAGTCCCAGGCAATCATGCCCTGAGACCAGCCATCATGCAGCTGCTCTCTCAGGCCCTCCCTCCTCCCTGCCTTTTCAGACTTGCTCTGCTTCCCTCACACCCAGACCAGAGCACAGTACAGCCAACAGCTCCTTGTTCTGCTTCCTGATAACACTGTCTCTGAAAACAGGAGCAAATACCAGGGAATGGAAAGACACCTTCCACAAAGATAGGCCAACAGGTGAAATGATACAGTGGTAAACGCGTGTGCAGCATTGCCCAGAACTACTGAGAAAAGCTGGGTCAGAGAAACACAGCAGATATGGTGCTCAAACAGGACCTGGTGCACAGAGGAGCAGCATCTGTCTGAGAAACCAGGCAAAGGAATTCATAGAGTCTGGTAGTTGACTGGTGGCAAGTGGCAGAAAGAGGAAAAATAGAAACTTTGCAGTGTCGAATACTCTTCTTTGACCTATGAAATTTTGATCACCGAAGTAATAAATTACCCTCCTGAGTGAAACGGATTTCACACCAAAGGATTATGAAACTGAAAAAGTTACTTGTAACTGAGCGTCTAATTCCCTGAAGAGAAGGGCATTTGAGGTCTAAATATGATAAAAGCACACATACTGTTCTGAACAAGAGTTCACCACTGCAATTGACCCTTGAACAATACAATTTTGAACTGCCTTGGGATGCTTAGACATAATTTTCCCCCTATTCATAGCAAAGTCTCATTCTAAATGGGAAAACATTAGTTAAATTTGGAGGAAATCGAAAATTATTACTTAGATCTCCAGCTGTACCAGGAATCAGAACCCCTAACTCCTTGTGTTGTTCAAGGGCCCATATCACTGACAAATGGACTCGGTATTACAGAAACCTGTCAGAACCATTCCAAGCTCTCAGTGATGTCAGAGAGGCCATCCTGAATGACAGCTACATTTCTGTGGCACGCTCCATTCTGCACACCTTTGCTAATGCACAGGCATCAAGGGTGGTCACAACTAGTGAGCCTATATGGTTTTCAGAGCTTCAAGTCAGTAATTTTTTCCTCAACAGTCCTATAGCAGGATGGGTGATTTAAGGACAGGGAACACCAGTCAAGGAACTTCAAACCTTCAGGACTTAGAGCTTTTTTTTTGGAATGAATTCCGATCAAACAAAGACAAAATGGATTTACTTCTAAATGTAACAGGTCAAACATTTGAAAAGACAATCTTTATGTGTGATGTTCCTAAGATTAGTGTAACTCTTAAAATTCTTCACATAGCCAGAGAGATAGTTAAAAGGGCTGTAATGCCTTTAAGAAAATTCACAGGGGCTGAAGAGAGTACAGTAGGTAGGGAGCTTGCTTTACATGTTGTTGAGCTGGGTTCTATCCCCAGCAACACATATGGTCCTCTGAGACTGCCAGGAGTGATCCCTGAGTACAAAGACAGGAGTCACCCTGGGTACCCCTGGATGTGGCCCAAACAGCCCCCCAAAATTAAATAAACAAAACCACTTATTATGAAGGCTATAGAAGGTTTTGTGGGACCAGAAGCAACAGGTAGGGCACTTGTCTTGCATGGGCTCACCAAGTTCCATCCATAGCACTCCATAAAGTCCCCTAAGCCCAGCAGGAGTGATCCATGAGAGCAGAATCAATAAACCCTGTGCATTGCCAGGTGTGGCTCAAATACAAAGAAACAAACAAATAAAGGCTTTATTAGGTTCAAATATCTCTCTGTTGACTCCTTCTCTTACTGTTCCAACTCTCAAAGCTGAAACTGAGGGGCTGGAGCAATAGGACAGCGGGTAGGACGTTTACCTCGCAAGTGGCCGACCTGGGTTCGATTTCCAGCATCTCATATGGTCCCGGAGCACTTCCCGGGGTAATTCCCAAGTGCAGAGCCAGGAGTAACCCCTGTGCATCGCCGGGTGTGACCCCGCTGCCCCACAAAAAAAAAATAAGCTGAGACTGAATCCCTTGCCAGTTCCTGAAGAACAGAGGAACTGCCAAAGTGTTATCCTCTGCACTTTGATAGACGCAGTTTCTACCCATTTCTGAGTAAGGATAACTCTCTGCAATTCTTCAAAACGCCACTGAAGCAGCCCCTTTTCCATCTGCCTCAGGGAAGTCAGGCAGCCCATCTTGTAACACCTCTCTCCTATGTGGAGTCACCCTTAGTTTGCAACGAGGTATCAGTCCGTGTCCCACATATGCACACATATTTCCCCAGTAGGAAAGCAGGCACCTGCCACCAGGATATCTGTTCCAGTCGCAGGAGAAGTCAGTCAGGATACCTGAAGACCCACACTACCCAGTGCTCTCGGTAGCTAGATAGCATGTGGTATGGGTCAGGTGAGGGGATCTGGAGAAAGGCTGAAGGAATCTCAAAGAGTGCTTAGCAACTAACTGCCCACAGTGTGATGCCAACCCTGACATAGGACAGTGAGGACCCCCGCTGAATCTCTACTTCTCTCCATGAGATCTCTTGCTTGTGGAAACCAGAGGATGCAAACACAGGGCAGCTGTAAGTAAGCTCTGAGTGAGCTTTATCCAGCTCATGATCTCACATGACTTGAACCATTCAAAAATCGTGTCCATATGATTCAGACCACATGACTGCTCACATTTACCAAAGTAATCTTCAGATAAGACCAAGGAGGTCAGATTTCTTAGATTCCAAGCAATCCCCAGTCATTCAGAGGGTGAATAGAGACACTAGGAGAATAGAGAACTCTAAGAGTTTGTAGAGACACACAATTCGGGCATCCGGTGGTCTTCCTCCCTGGGACTCCCACTTCCTGCAGGGAAGCCTGTGATTCCACTTTCTTAAGTAAATACTCACTTTGAACACTGTGCTCTCCATGAAATCTTGCTTGGGGAGACACAGGAACCAAGGGACCAGAGCTATGTGTGACAATTTTAACAATAGCTCACCCATCCATGAGGCCCACCTGTCATGTTTCATTTCTATAGTATTATTTCCCCCTAAGCTTTCTTTTTTTCATATGTACTATTAACTTCTCAAAAGACTCCATCCTTCGTAAAAGGTTCGGAATTCTAATAAATAAGCAACACAGAACTCCCACATCTTCCACCTGATAAAAACTCTAAAGGAACATCAATCAATAAACTTTGAACTCTGGTGCTTAGAATGGGAGGGTTCCTCATCAAAGTTCTCTGGATCTACCTGGCTCTGTGAGCTGGGGAAGAAGCAAGTCTCAGGACTTTTGGACACTGTGTCTCAGAGCAGAGCTTAGATGGCTCCAAGCATCACCCTGAGTACAGCATCTAGAGGAAAACTCTGTGGTATCTGGTAATGCCTTTCTACCACTAATGACTCATCATCTGACAAGGATTTTGGCATCTGTGCTTTATATTTGAAGATTCACAATAAAAATAAATACTAACATTTGTTGTAACGTTCATTCTTCACTACACCAACAAGAAGGAATTCAGAAAAGCCACCAGTCATAAAGCCAACAAACACACTTAATTTCTATTCTCCTCCATTCTCAAAAGGTGCCTCTTTTCTGGACTCTTTTTCATTCAAAACTACTGCCTCCTCTAGCTCTTCCTCCTCTTACTAAAACACTTACAGAACATTTAAAAGTTCTGTTGGGTCAAAGAATAGCTCAGTGGTGGTTGGAGCTGTGTTTTTCATGTATGATGCCTTCCATTTGATCCTGGAACCAAATTTTGTAACTGTATCTCATGGTGATTCACTTAAAAAGTAAGTAAACAAAAAAATTTTAAAATTTTAAAACTCACCTTCTGCTGTATTGCCCACCATAGTTCTTCCCTTTGGTCATTATCAGTTCCTGCTTTACTGTTCTTAGAGGGGTTACAACACTTGCAAATATCATATATTTATCTTTTTACTTATATATCTCCACTGCAGTGTTAGCTGCTTAACTGTTTTTTATTTTCTGTTCTCCCTCTGGTAACCAATATTTGCTTGATACTTGCCTTTTGAATAACCCAATGAATGAATCTGCTTTAACAAGTCTTCTCTGCTTTAACAATCCACTCAATTTAGTAGATAATGTTTATTAATATATTCATAACATATATTAATATTAATTTGATATAAGCAGATGTTCTACACATCATCACTTATTATAACCATATAAATACATTTGTGTTTTTAAGAGTCTAACTTTCCCAATTTCCTCAAATTCATGACACTTTACCTATAATCTAAAACTTTATGAGCATTTATTTATTTTATTTTTTGTTTTTGTTTTTTATTTCTTTTTTTTATAGTGAATCACCGTGAGGTACAGTTACAGACTTACAACTTTTTGTGCTTGTGTTTCAGTCATACAATACTTGAGTACCCATCCCTCCACCAGTGCCCATTCTCCACCACCGATGATCCCAGTATCCCTTCCACCCTCCATCCCACCCCCTCTACTCCACCCCATTTATGTGGCAGGGCATTCCCTTTTGTTCTCTCTCTCCTTTTGGGTGTTGTGGTTTTCAATAGAAGTATTGAGTGGCCATCCTGTTTGATCTATAGTCTACTTTCAGTGCATATCTCCCATCCCCAGCAGGTCCTCGAACCACACTTTACCTGGTGTTCCCTTCTCTATCCGAGCTGCCTTTTCCTCCATCATGTGAGGCCAGCTTCCAAGCTGTGGAGCCAACTTCCTGATACTTATCTCTACTATTCTTGAGTGATAGTCTCCCATTCTGTTACTTTATATTCCACAGATGAGTGCAAGCTTTCTATGTAAGTCTCAAACTCTACTACAAAGTGGTAACAATTAAAACAGCATGGTACTGGAACAAAGGCAGAGCCACAAATCAATGGAACAGGGTGAAATATCCCTACACACAATCCCAAATGTATGAACATCTAATCTTTGATAAGGGAGCAAGAAATGTGAAGTGGAGCAAGGAAAGCCTCTTTAACAAATGATGCTGGCATAACTGGACAACCACATGCAAAAAAATGGGTTTAGACCTCGACCTAATACCATGCACAAAAATCAGATCAAAATGGATTAAAGACCTCAACATCAGACCAGAATCCATAAGGTCCACTGAAGACAAGATTGGCAAAACCCTCCATGATATTGAAGCTAATGGTATCTTCAAAGATAACACGCCACTGACCACCCAAGTGGAAACAGAGACAAACAAATGGGACTATAATTAACTAAGAAGTTTCTGCACTGCAAAAGATACAGTGACCAAAATACAAATACAGTCTACAGAATGGGAAAGAATATTCACCCAATAACCATCTGATAAGGGGTTGATATCAAGGATATACAAGACACTGGTTGGAATCTGCAAGAAGAAAACATCCAACCCCATCAAAAAATGGAGCGATGAAATGAACAGAAACTTTCTCAAGGAAGAAATACGAATGACAAAAAGGTTCATGAAAAAATGCTCCTCATCACTAATCATCAGAGAGATGCAGATCAAAACAACTATGAGATACCATCTCACACCACAGAGACTAGCACACATTCAAAAGAAAAAAAGCAACCACTGTTGGCGTGGATGTGGGGAGAAAGAGACTCTCCTACACTGCTGGTGGGAATGCTGACTGGTTCAGTTCTTTTGGAAAATAGTATGGCTGCTTCTCAAAAAATTAGGAATTGAGCTCCCATTTGACCCAGCAATACTACTCCTGGGAATATATCCTGGAGAGGCAAAAAAGTATAGTCAAAATGACATCTGCACTTGAATGTTCATTGCAGCACCGTTTACAATAGCCAGAATCTGGAAAAAAACCGAGTGCCCAAGAACAGATGACTGGTTAAAGAAACTTTGGTACATCTACACAGTGGAATACTATGCAGCTCTTAGAAAAGATGAAGTCATGCCCTTTGCATATAAGTGGATCAACATGGAACATATCAGGCTAAGTGAAATGAGTCAAAAAAAGAGACAGACATAGAAACATTGCATTTATTGATTTTATTGAGAAATGATTTTCCCTCCCCGCCCCGAGCAGAGCCTCAGCAGCCAAAGACCTCGGGAACCCAGCCACAGCCATGCTCAAGGCCACTCTCCACATGCTCGGACGAGCCTCACGCATGAAGGAACCACAGAGGAACCCAGGTGTGCGGGACCCAGGGCTGAAATCTCCAAGCCTGCTTGGGCTGGAACTGGGCCTTCTCCACCTAGATCCCCATTTTCCAGTAGCTAGACAGTCACACCCACAAATTTCCCCTCTCCCTCCCCCACCCCCCCTTGTAATCCCATCCCATCAAACATCAATGGCCAAGATCCAGAGACTATAAAACAAAGTTCCCGGAAGCACACTGCCACATTTGTGGAGAACCAAGAGTATCCCACATGCACGGACAGAGCCTGGCAAGCTCCCCGTGGCATATTGAATATGCCCAAAACAGTAATAATGATGTGTCTCATTCCCCTGACCCTGAAAAAGCCTCCAATGTGGCACCATTGGGAAGGACGAGTAAAGAGAGGCTGCTAAAATCTCAAGGCTAGGAAGAATGGAGATGTTACTGGTGCCCACCTGAGCAAACTGATGAACAACGAGATGACAGTGATACAGTGACAGTGATAATATCTACTTTGTCTAAAAAGAAATTTATGCTAAAATGAAACGGTATGCAATGCAAAAAATTCTATAATAAAGTAAGGAACCATTATAACTTTCCAGGATAAAGAGATTAATAGTAGCTTTATGCTGACAATTAAACTCCCATTTCTTATGAACTACTGCCTGCCAGATGCCTTCCACACAAATTAGATTCAATTTATAATCCTCCTGAGAGAAGTAGCACCACCCTTTGTAGATGAGAAAATTTAGGACCCATGATGCTAAACTTGCCGAAGAAATCATGTAATTTGTGTATGTGTGTGTGTGTGTGTGTGTGTGTGTATGTATGTGTGTAGAAGTTCAGAACTGTGTGTATTGTGTCTGGTTGTACTGATCAGACTTTTTGGAGAGTCACAAGTAGTCAAAGTGTAAGATACTCTGATATAGTCAAATCTTAGAACTATAATAGCTGAACATAATGTGCCATGGCATTTTTACTTGGCCTAAGAAACAAAATGAGACCTAGTTCCTGCTTTTAATTTTATAATAATAAAAATAGCTTTATTTTTCATTTATCTATTTTGTTTTTGGGGCCACACATGGAGGCACTCAGGGGTTACTCCTGCCTCTGCACTCAGAAATAATTCATGGCAGGCTCAAGAAATTCAAGAGATAGAACCTGGGTTTTCAACATGAAAAGCAAGCTCCCTGCCCACCGTACTATCTCTCTGTCCTATATCTTTAAATCATAGATTTGAAAAAAAACTGGTGTTAAACAAAAGTTTAAAAGTTAGAAGCTTTAGATTATTTGAAAATAATCTGTATTATCGCTGTACCACTGTCATCTCATTGCTCATCGATTTGCTGGAGCGGGCACCAGTAACGTCTCCATTGTGAGACTTGAGCAATACCACAGCAGGTAGGGCGTTTGCCTTGCACGAGGCTGACTGGGATTCAGTTCCTCTGCTCCTCTCAGAGAGCCCAGCAAGCTACTGAGAGTATCTTGCCCACATGGCAGAGCCTGGCAAGTTACCCATGGTGTATTCGATAACAAGTCAACCTGTATTATAGGATGATAAAAATTACTAGAGCCAGTTCCCCAAAATAGAGTCCTTCGAAGAGAGTAATAGATGTAAGCACATGAAATATACAACTCATTGCCAAACAACCTCACCGTATGAAATATATTTACCTAACTCAATGTTCTCACCATCCTCTTTGACAAGGGTATACAAGCACACATCAGCCAAGCAGCAGCTCCCTTAGGGTAAAACTGTAGCCCTGCAATTTAACACTCAGAGGACTCTGAAAGCACATAGGCCTGGCTCTGACAATACAATGATCTCACAGCAGCTGTTACACCAGATGTTACTATAACCTCTAAAGCAAAATCATAGTCCCACCCCCAACTTAGATAAGAATAAATTCTCCCAACCCTCAAACACTGAAATGCTCTCTTGAGAGGTACTATACATGGATGACAATACATATTCTGAGTGCCAAGTTTTCAATTAACAACTTTCCTAACATTTGTTACAAATGAATGGAGCTTGTTAAAGACATAAAGAAATAGCAGACAATGATTGGATGCTTTCACACATATGTGGGTTGAGTAAAGTGAAAAGGATAGGCAAGAAAAAAGTTCCTAGACTCAGTGAAAATTACGGTGATTATCAAAATGGCAAAGGGAATAGGCCTGGAGGAATAAGCAGAGGGATCTTGGTGGTGACATGGCCCTGGAAATTTGGTAGTAATCAGTCATAATTCAATAGAAAAAAGTCTTTAATTCAATACGTTGCTATGGTTCTAGCAATCAAATGAAAATGTTTTAATAATGTAAAATTACTTGTTAAGTATCTAAACATTAATTACTATAATGTTTTAAAGCTTATATAATCCTTCTTTTGTCATCAGTTTCCCAAGAATTTTTCTCTGTTCACTTACTTTGTCTCCTACCAGAATTCTTCTACCTGCTTTACTTGTGAGCTTGTTTTGCATTTTAGACTTCAAGGGTGATACACATGCCCAATTCTATCTTCAAGCCATGTCTTTCTTACACCCTCAAAATCTAAATTAAATCCCACATATTCCTTGACAAAAAAAATTAATTTTACTTACATAAATAACTCAATGAACATTTTTTCCAACTGGACAATAGCAATTCATGTTGGAAAGCATGTTTCTATTACATTGAAGTCAGCCTTCAAGTTTTCATCACTGAGAGACAATGCATCACAAACTTTCTGAGTCAGTGACCCCAGAATAGTCATCCAGAACAGAGTACTAACAAGTATTGCAACAGAAAACCAAAACAAGATTTATTTTGTTTTAACTATCCAAAATACATTAAAATGGGTATTTATGAAGCCAATAGTTAAATGATACTGCAATTTTATATGCACAGGCAAACACTTTTAAAAGGCATAAGAATGAAAACCATTATCATCTGAGATTAACAGTACCCTGTCCAAGATGATAGCCAGAATCTAGCCATATATGACTGTTGAGTATTTAAAGCTAGAATTGAAATGTAAGTATTGTGAGTATAATACTATCATGCAAGTATATGCCATAAGTATAAATATACCATGTATGTGCCATAAGTAAAACTATATAAGTGTATTCTGTAAGTAAAAATACATCATGGATTTTTAATATATAGCATAATAAAAGATTGCAAAATGCCACAATCTTTTACATTAGTTTCATGCTAAAATAATACTGAGGACATGGGTTGAGTAAAATATACTACTAAAGTAATAATACACATTTCACACTTCATTTGCAGTGCTGCCTTATAAGTTTTTACTTCATTATTAACAATTATTTTACCCTTCAGCTGCTTCTTACCTGTTAATATTTCCCGTATTAAATCCCAGCCCCTCAATTAAGCCAATTATCTAAATGAGGAGAAGCACTTCAATACCAGCTTAGGAAAACAAAACAGAAAAGACATATCTGTAAACAAAACCACTATATACTTTTTTTTTACAGATTTATAAACTTTCGTGATTACATTTCAGTCATACAATAACTGAGTACCGATCCCTCCACCGCGCCCATTCTCTACCACCAATGTTCCCAGTATCCCTCCCCGCTACCCCCAACCCCC
Source organism: Sorex araneus (assembly GCF_027595985.1). Taxonomy (NCBI): domain Eukaryota; kingdom Metazoa; phylum Chordata; class Mammalia; order Eulipotyphla; family Soricidae; genus Sorex; species Sorex araneus. Next base: position 243,618,794 of record NC_073302.1, read on the forward strand.
AACTCCCCTACCCCCGCCTCTGTGTGGCAGGCACATGTGGCAGGCACATTTTCTTTTACTCTCTCTCTCCTTTGGGGTGTTATGGTTTGCAATACAGGTATTAAGTTGCCATCATGTTCGGTCTATAGTCTACTTTCACCACGCATCTCCCATCCCAAGCGAGCCCTCCAAACATCCTTTACTTAGTGGTTCCTTCTTTATCTCAGCTGCCTTTTCCCCCAGAATGTGAGGCCGGCTTCCCAGCCAAGCAAGAATCCTCCTGGTCCTTATCTCTATTATCCTTGGGTGTTAGTCTCCCATTATGTTACTTTATATTCCACAAAGGAGTGCTGTCATTCTATGTCTGTCCCTCTCTTTCTGACTCATTTCACTTGCATGATACTTTCCATATCTATCCACTTATATGCAAATTTCATGACTTCATCTTTTCTAACAACCGCATAGTATTCCATTGTGTAGATGTACCAGAGTTTCTTTAACCAGACATCTGTTCTTGAGCACTTGGGTTTTTTCCAGATTCTGGATATTGTAATAGTGCTGCAATAAACATACAAGTGCAGATGTCATTTCTACTGTACTTTTTTGCATCTCTGGGATATATTCCCAGAAATGATATTGCTGGGTCAAGTGGGAGCTCAATTTCTAATTTTTTTGAGAAACAGCTATATTGTTTTCCAAAAAAGGCTGAACCAGTCGGCATTCCCACCAGCAGTGAAGGAGAGAAGGAGAGTTTCTCCCCACATCCACACCAACAGCTTTTGCTTTTGTTCTTTTGGATGTGTGCCAGTCTCTGTGGTGTGAGATGATATATCATTGTTGTTTTGATCTGCATCTCTCTGATGATTAGTGATGAAGAACATTTTTTCATATGCCTTTTGGTCATTTGGATTTCTTCTTTGAGAAAGTTTCTGTTCATTTCATCGCCCCATTTTCTGATGGGACTAGATGTTTTCTTCTCGTAGAATTCAACAAGTGCCTTGTATATCCTTGATATTAACCCCTTATCAGATGAAAACCACTATATCCTAAAGCTTTGCTTCACCAACAAACACTTTGCTTCACCAGAACTTTGCTCTCTGCAAACTCCCCAGATAGCAGTAATTTGCTGGTCAACTCGTTCATAGAGAAATCCAATTGATAATAAAGGTTTTAACTAAATGAAAAAGACCTTCTTATAAATAAACTTTAATCTTGCGTTATGTTCAGTAATTTTTTAAATTTTTATTCCTACTAAAATTATAACCTAGATACAACTCTACCAAGCATTAGAGAGTCTATAGTCAAAAAAGCAGAAAGATTCCTAGAGTCAGGTAGAATAGCAAGGAATGATGAAGAACTAGAGAACACATAGTCTACCCACACAGCGACCCTGAAGACTGGAATTATAGATAGATTAGAGATAGAGCATAGCCCTGAGTCCCACCCACAAAGAAAATACTACATAGGCAGCAACACAATCACTAATGCTTGCAATGGCCACTATGAGTCATTAAGTTTGTGGAACACTTTGTACACAATTCTATGGATACAGCCCCTACAGGTCCCCATGATTTTCCCAACGTTATTTTTATTTATAGTTTTAAATTTTACTTATTTTTCAGTACTGGTATTGAACCCAGGACCTCTGAGCATTCACTCTCCCACACAGCTACATCTCTAACCTAGAGTTACTGTTAATTCAGAAGCTGCTTCTTACATTTTGATAATTAATGTTTATCAAAATTGCATTTTAAAGCATTAGCACTAAATAAATACTTAATTTACTATTTATTGATCAAGCTAAAGAATATAGTTGCTGCTTTAAATATCTTCCTGGAAATATAAAATGTCTAAAACAATATAGTCTATCCTAAATATATCTATGTATAAATGCTTTTATCGCCAGGGAATTACTACTACACACTTAATACAAACTTAAAAAGGATTATCAATCTTTAAAAAGCACCCCTTTCAAGCATACTATATTTATGTGTGATTTATACAAAATAAATAAAGCAAAATAAAAGCATAGACCAGGGATGCAGCTCAGAGGCTGGACTACAAGCCTCCTGTGTATGAGGCCCAGAGTTCAACACTTAACACTAAAAATTCTTTAAAAAAAGAAAGAAAAAGAGAAACAGTGGTGATATTAAGATCTACATTTCTTTTCATTGACAGCTGGTGCTTCCGGTTCGCAGAGATAGACTTGAGTGCACTGCCCAAAGTAAAGTGCACCTTGGAGCTTGTATGGAAGTGACATGAAGGGCTTCGGGGGTGGGGCAGGTAGGGTATTTGTTAGAGTGAGATGGCATCCCTCATATTTCTTCCTTCTTTCCTTCCTTCCCTCCTCCCTTCTTTCCTTCCCTCCCGCCCTTCCTTCCTTCCTTCCCTCCTTTTTCCTTCCTTCCTTCCTTCCTTCCTTCCTTCCTTCCTTCCTTCCTTCCTTCCTTCCTTCCTTCCTTCCTTCCTTCCTTCCTTCCTTTCCTCCCTCCTTCCTTCCTTTCTTCCTTCATTCTTTCTTTTCTTCCTTTCTTCCTTCATTCTTTCCTTCTTTGCTTTTGGTTTTTGGGCCACAGTGTTGTTCAGGGCTTACTACTGACTCTTGAACCTGGGTCTGCCACATGCAAGGCAGACAAATGCTATACCCACCTGTACTATTGCTCCAGCCCTGGCCCTTGAATTCCTTTATGACATTTGTTTTTCAGTGAAGGATCGGGTTGACTAAGTATTAAGATACATCACTGTCTTTAGAGTATGATTGCATATATTCTGAACTTGTTTGTCTGGGCCACACCTGGCTAACTCAGGGTTCACTCCTGGCTTTGTATTCAGGAATTGGCATTTGGCATTTGTGCTGAGAAACCATATGGGATGCTGGGGATCGAACCCGGGTCGGGTGCATGCAAAGCAAAAGCCCTGCTTGCTGTATTATGGCTCCAGCTCACTTTTATTTTTTCTGTAGTGCTGCTGGTTTTCACTCCTGCCGTGGAAGGAGAAGGAAGTTTGACATTCATAAGGGGGATAATGCCATGACCATTGTCAGTGAGGGGAAGGGTTTGGGGTGATGTCCTAAGGCAGGGATAAGGGATCCCTGAGATGCTTTCTCTTCAACACTTTTACTAAGGTCTAATGTCCATCCCAGATCTCTCACCCATTGGAAGTGTGAGTGTGGTGTTTGTAAATGTGTAGTTGTCCAACATTACTCTAGGTTGAGAACATTTCAATCAGTCCAGAACATTCCTTTGTGACTATAAGGGACCCAGTAGTCATGCTCTGCCTCTTGTTTCTGTCAGTTCCTGATACATATATTTGAACTAAATGTTCAGAAGGAATATTTGACTTCCTGTTTTTGTTTTTTTTGAGACCCCCTCCCAGCAGTGTTTAGGGAGCTTCTTCTGGGACTTGTTGTTCAGGGGACACTATGGTGCTAGGGACTGGACCCTGTTCTCCTGCATTCGAAGCTTGGGCTCTTGCCCTTTGACTCAGCAAGTTAGCTCCCTGACCCTAACTTTCATTTTATTGAAGTCATAGGAGAGAGGATTGTAACAGGAGACAGGGTTCCAGTTTGTGTTTGTACATCCTGACACATGTTCACATTAAAGGTCTACATCACGGAAGAGACTGGCAAGATCCCTGTGGCATATTCGATATGCCAAATACAGTAACAATAACAGGTCTCATTCCCCTGACCCTGAAAGAAGCCTCCAATCATTGGGAAAGATGAGGTAAGAGAGGCTGTTAAAATCTCAGGGCTGAGACGAACGGAGACGTTACTGGTGCCCACTCAAGCAAATCGATGAACAACGGGATGACAGTGATACAGTGATACCATGGCCAAGAGTACATAAAAGCCAGCCTTAGGTTTATAAAGAGAGAAATTCACCTAAATTGAATTGAATTTTTTTAGTGAAGAAAAACAATCAGGATAATATTCTATGATACCTAAACATAGACTATCCTTACTGTACTTCTAGCCTGTGATGCCAGTAGGCAGAAGTGAATTTACAGTAGCACCTATTTTTTTACCCTCCGTGTCACAGCAGTTTTCTTTGTGACAGATAGGAATCTAGGCTGCTCTCGAAATTCTCCTAACTGTGAATTTTCATAACTCCATGAAGACACATTTGCTTACATAAAATAATCTCGCCTATTTTTTGAAACCATTTTAACATTGAAATTTTGAAAACTGCACCAAACATGAGTCCTGTCTTGGTCAAGGCTGACTTTACAAGACCATTCTTTTCTTTCTCTCTCTCTTTTATTTTTTTCAATGAAATCACATCTCTTGATCTGTTGGGAGTTTTTTTTTTTTTTGAGATGCACATTTTGTTTTAATTGAATCACTGTGAGGTACAGTTACAAAGTTGTTTGTGATTAGATTTCAGTTCTACAATGTTCCAACATCTGTTCCTTCACCAGCATACATTTCCCACCACCAATGTCCCCAGTTTCCTTCTAGCACCCCACAATTTGCATCTATGCCAGATACTTTTCAGGTGTCACTCCAAACCTAGGATCCAATCACCCTGAACCTACAACCCTGAATGTGAGGCAAAGACTGCAGGGTATGAACTCAGTGAAAGTCAGTGTCTGTTGTCATCTCAGTCACCTGCAATCCCAATGAGAATAGCATTAATGGACATCCTCCTGAATCTCTGCCCCCACACTGAAAGACCCAAAGAGTGAATTCCTGAGAGGAGTACCACTCCTCCACAACAAATAGCTGAAGGTCAAAGACAGAAGAGTGCTTTATCCTGGAGATAAACAGACCCTACCTAGGTAAGCCTCATCTGACTGCTGGCAAGCAAGTAAATCCTTTAAAAAAAAAAAAAAGTTCCTATGCTCCTACCCAAAGCACAGCCACTGTTCAGCAGTCCCAAAACCTGCTGTACCCACTCCAGTCCCGGGGGCACACACAGTCACCAGCAGGGATTGAGACCCTAGCCTCCTCTTAAACCCAACCCAGCACCATTAACTTTGACACTTGCCAGGTTTTAGGGACTGTTGAGGTCAGTAATATTAATTGTGAACCAGCGGTTACTGTTTGCCCTCTAGGGACATAGCTTGCCCTAGACACTGATGAGTGCTAAATGTTTGTCACTTCCCAGGACTTATCACTCTGAATAGACAGGTGCCTCTAAAAAAACTCATGAGAATGCCCGGTCACTACCTCGGCCCACTTGGACACAGAGCACCAAACATGATAGAGAAATGGAGGGACTCACACCAACAGAGCAAGTCAACAGCCCAGGAAGAAAAAAAAACCAAATTAATACAATAGAGTATGCAGAAAACCTGAAGATGACTTCACAGCAAGTCAGGATGGTGCTCACCTGAAATGAGAGCAGTGAAATTGGCTTCTGCAAGAGCAGAGAGAGCTTGAAGAAATCCAAATAGAATAAAGGAGATTAAGAAGGCATAGTAGGCCTTCCGCCCAGAGATGAACCGAGAGCCGAGGCACGAGAAGCAGCGAGGCAGGAGAAGCAGACCCTCCGCGCCTATTGACTGTGATCCTGAGGTCTCCTAACCCATTTTGGCACCAGAGCGGATTCTTGCAGCCATCCATTTTGACTGTGAACTGAGCTAAAATATTAGAAACCCAAAACTGCGCGGCCGCAATAGCGGCCGCGCGGACTCAAAGTCTTCACTCTTACCAATGAAGAGAAATTATTTGATGATGCCTATTTAGCAGGCCTGATTGTTGGGGAAAATTTCCAATCAATAATAGTGAGTTCTGTATGGAAATATGAAATGTACTCAATATATATAGAGAATAATGGGAATATCATTAGCTACTTAGATGGGGGGTGGGGTGGGAGGGGGGTGTATTGGGGTTCTTGGTGGTGGAACGGGCGCACTGGTGAAGGGATGGTGGTTTAATCAGTATTTGATTGTGACTTAAACCTGAAAGCTTTGTATTTTTTTTCTTGTTTTCACGGTGGTTCAATAAAATATTTCTTAAAAAAAAAAAGAAGGCATAGTAGCTGAACTGAATAATACAAAAGAAAGGACTCAACAATCAATGGAAACAGCCAAGAAATGAATAGGTAGGCTGAATAGATAGGCTAGCACACAAAGTATTGGAAGTCATCCTCCAAACACACACACACACACACACATACACACACACACACACATGCATGCATCCACACAAGCAAACATAAACTCAGCAAAACTAAGGAAGAACTAAAAGCAATGTAGAAAACATAAGTTCTATATGGGACAGCATCAAGAGGAACAACATTTACATCCCAGGGATTCCAGAAAGAAGGGACAGAGAAGAAAAAAGAACAGAAAACTTAATTGAATAAATTTTAATCTGGGGACTTACCAAAGTTGCAAAAAAGAATTAAGACATCCAGATTCAGGAAACTCAAGAACTGCAAAACCAAATAAACTAAGACATTCACCAAAAGCATTATAAATAAAGTGGAAAATATGTATAAAAGTAACAATAGCAATAATAATAGTAGTGAGAAAATCCTAAAACAGCAAGAGAAAAGTCTAATAAAGGAGCCCCCATGGGAATATCAACAGATTTCTCCACACAAACTCGAGGGGCCAGAAGGAGTGATGGGGTGCATATGAAGGGCTGAAGAAAGAAGTCCTCCCAGAAGAATACTCTACCCAGCATTAAAGGAGAAATCAAGGGGCTGGAGAGATAGCACAGCGGGTAGGGCGTTTGCCTTGCACGCGGCCGACCCAGGTTCAAATCCCAGCATCCCATATGGTCCCCTGAGCATGGCCAGGGGTGGTTCCTGAGTGCAGAGCCAGGAGTAACCCCTGTGCATTTCCGGGTGTGACCCAAAAAGCAAAAAAAAAAAAAAATAAAAAAAATAAAGGAGAAATCAAGAGCTTTTCAGATGATAAGGAATTTAAAGAATTCATTGCCATCAAACTGGTCAATGATTTTCAAGTTTACTGATTCTATACATAACACCTTCAATGTGTTACGTTTCTTTTTTCAAATTTGAATTTCACATAGTATCTTTTCTAGTTCTAAAATTTGTCTTTAGTTCTCTTTACATAGAAACAATTTTTCTGTTGTAAAACAACAGTGCAAGGTGACTATAGATGCAGTATTGTTTTCTCATTCCAGAAAGGTGATCCTTGGGGCCAGAGAAATAGTGCAGCGAGTATGACTTGCCTTGCATGCAGCCTATCTGGATTCAATCTCCGGCATCCCATATGATTCCCGGAGCACCAGTAGGAGTGATTCCTCAGTGCAGAGGCAGGAGTAACCCCTGAGCACTGCCAGGTGTCCCCATAAAACAAACAAACAAAAAGAAATGTAAAACTAAGAGCTAGAAAAGGGGAAGAGTGCTCATGTAATCCCTGAGCTGAAGCACTGCCCAGTCTATTTGCTTGGATCCCTGAGAGAACTAAGTCAGCTTCTTCCTGATTTTTCAAGCATTCACTCAACATTGTCTCAGATAGGGATGAGTCCATGCCAGACACTGTGGACAAACAAAGGTCTTGACTTAATGGAGTTTATAGCCCAGTGAAAAATATCAGAAAACTAATAAAGAATGTTTATGTGTATAAAAAGCTGACCTCCGTGGGCCATTTTAAAATGGAGTCAGGGAAACATTACAAAAACATTTTATTACTTGGTTCATTTGAACTAGCAAGAGACTTTTGAGCTGGCCAGAGCAACTGCTTTAAGAAGCCATAAATCAATGGTTTAAAATGTCATCCAGTCATAAAAACTGAGGGACATGGACGTTCAGCCTAAAGAGAATCAGTCAATTATGTTCACATCTTTTCTAAAGAATCAATAACCAATTATATAGCTTGTTAATACTATTAACTCCTTTCCTTTAGTCAGCTACCTCATATTTCTTTTCTCCTTCCAAAACAGAAGTTTGCCATCTGTGGGGCACATTTTTATCTTTCCCACCTAAACCTATATACCTTGAATTATAGTACAATTCTTCAATCCCAGCTATATAAGTGTTCACTTTAAAGAAGTGATAAGCTTAAACTTCCAAGTTTTATCAGAATACTAAAGTCATTCTATATGGTAGCTGCAATCAAGACTCATTTCACAAGATTCATCATCTTTCAAGCACCTATGTCATTCACTGATGAGGCTCTTAATTCTTTTTTACATTTTTAAAATATTTTTTAGTTTTTGGGTCACACTGGTGATGCTCAGGGCTCACTCCTGCCTCTGCACTCAGGAATCACTCCTGGCCGTTCTCAGGGAAGTCCTAAGAAATGTAAGGGATCAAACCCAGGTCAGGCACATGCAAGAAAAGTGCCTAACCCACTGTACTATCTCTCCAGCCTCTTGGTTCTTAGTTCTTTAAATGTCTTTACAAATAAATTTCAACATAAAAATTGTCTTTTATAAAAGACAATTAGTTAGGAAGTAGGTCTTCTTTGAAGGTTCAGAAGAACTCATGAACAATCTGGACCCAGGATTTGTTTTGAGGACTTTTGATTATCATTTGATTTTCTTGTTGGTAACTAGTCTCTTCAGATGTTCTGCATCTTCCTAACTCATTTCTAGGAGCTTACAGAATTCCATAAATTATAGGTTCTCCAATTTGGGGGCATAAATATTTTCATAATAATCTCAGATAATTCTTTGAATTTCTGTGGTATCTGAAACTTCTCCCTTTTCACTCTGATTTAGCTTATTCATTTCTCTCTCTTTTTCCTTGAGAGTCTTGGAAATTATGTCAATTTTTTTATTCTTTTGAAATACTGGCTCTTCTGGCACCTTTGGGCCGCCGCCGTCCGTTCCTGACCACCCCCAACTCTGCAGGTAACTAGGAAATCCCCTCCAAGACACTGCCCAGCGCGGAGAAGCCCCCTCCCCGCGCCCTGCCTGCAGTTTGGGGCTTGCCCCACAGCCTCCACCCCCGCCTGGCACCTTTGGGCCGCCGCCGTCCCTTCCTGACCACCCCCTACTCTGCAAGTTAGGGGCGTGTCCTCACCGTGGGGCGTGGCCTCAAAGTGTGCGTGGCCTATTTCAGAGCACAGGCCGCTAACGGGGCTGCAGTTATTTCTTTACCTTTCCATGCATTATCTTTTGGACATAACTGATAAAACCCACTACTCTGAAGACTTCCCTCGTCATCTAAGTCACTATATGTTAATAGTCAACTAACCTAGCCTACCCTAGTTTCACAAAAACTGTCGGTGAACACATCAACTTGCACAGAAAAATCCTTTGTAAAAAGAGCATAGCTCCACATCCTCAGTTGAGACCCCTCCCAAGCTAAGGAGACCACCGGATAGTAAAGCCCATAACAACATGAAGAAACAGCGAAAATCCTCACCACCAGGAGAGATCCAAGAAAATATCTCATTAACCTCAGCAGTGGTTCCTCAGAAATACAACCTCCTCTCGGATAAAGAATTCAGAGAGGAAATTGTGAGGATGGTTCACGAACTCAAAGAAACTATGGAACAAACTTCCAATAAATTAAGGGAGGATATGGATGCAGCATTGAAATACTGGCTCTTGGTTTCATTCATCCTTTTTTTCATTCATCTTTTGTATTAATTTTCTGTTTTAAGTCTTGTTTCATTGATTTCTTCTTTAAGTTTTATTTATTTCCTCCTTTCTGGGCTACCACTTTTGCTTTTTGTCTAGTTAGTTAAGATATGTATTTAGGATTTTTGGACCTTTTCTTCTTGATGAATGATTGCACTGCTATTAATTTCCATCTCAAAAAACTAAAAATTGAGAGTCCATATGACCCAGCAATTCCACTTCTTGGCATCTACTCCAAGGGCCCAAAAACACTATCTTGAAAAGACATTTGCACACCTATGTTCATTGCAGAGCTAGTCATAATAGCAAACAAGATCTGGAAGCAATCAAAGTGCCTAGTAACAGATGAGTGGATAAAGAAACTCAAATATATATATATATCTCACACATGTATACACACATATACACACACATATATATACACATACATATACACACAAGCACAGTGGAATATTATTTAGCTAAAATAAAAATGAAATCATGCAATTTTCTCCAACATAAATGGAATTAAGGGCATCATGCTCAGTGAAGTTGGTCAGAGAAAGAGAAAGGAGTAGAGAATGATCTCACTCACATTGGACTATAAAGAAATATGGTATAGGAATAACTAGTGGCCTACAGCATGGAGCTTGCCATGGAGATTGGTTGGAGATGGAAGGGGACCCTAGGACATGGATGGAGGGATACTGACACTCTGGTGAAGGGTGTGGTGTTGGAACATTACATTCCCGTAACTCTTTTATTAACAACACTGTAATTCATAGTCATGAAGCAAAAACTGGTGGAGAAAATTAAATTGGTTGGGCTGGAGTGATAGTACAGTGGGTAGTGTTTGCCTTGCACATGGCTGATTTGGGTTCAATCCCTCGCATCCCATTAGTCCCCAGAGAACCACCAGGACTAACTCCTGTGTGCAGAGCCAGGAGTAAGCCCTGAATATCTCTCACACGCTGGTGCATATGATAATAAATCATACTTAAATAGACAACCAGCACCCAGGAAAATAGGAAACAACCAGTGTAGGTAAGGATTATGGTGAAAAAAAAAAGAACCCTCATTCACTGTTTGTAGAATGACATCTGCTTCAGGCCCTATGGAAAATAGGAAGCTTTCCTCAGCTCTCTAAGAAAAAAATCTCATTACACTGGGTGATCCAATTCACCATGCACTAAAAGGAAAAATATGAGTTCCATAAAGGGCACTGGGACGACTGCCCTTTGGGAAAGATGACTTTCCCACTACAAGAAAAAAGTTTGCTACTATGGAAAGTTTGAAAATAACTTATGGAAGTTAATAGAACTTAACTTCAAAGATCAGCAGCCTCAAATTTAACTAGCCACTAAATCCTAAACTAAGACTACCAAGTAATTGAGGGGATGATGGAGTGCAGTAGTTGTAAGAACAAAACACCATGGGTAAGCCATTAAAGTTTCCCAACAGGCTCTACATTCAAATATCATGGTATACTCTGACCCGGAAGATCACACCTCTAGCTATGGCATTATAAATTAGGAAATGACACAATAAAAACTTGTGACAGAAAGTTCACAAAGGAAAAGTCAGAGGCAAAGAGGGATAGTTAACTCAAACAATTTTCGGTCATGAGAGAAGAAAGGTCCTAAGAACAAAACACCATGGGCAAGTCTTGGCACTATAGTGATGGTCAGGTGCAATGACTGTGTACATCAAAACCATGTGACCTAAACTGCAATTTTTGAAAAGTTATCCAATTAAAAATATATATGTATACATAGAGTTCTCTAGCCCTGATGGTGAGATCTCTTGTTTCTTCTCTTTTTGTTGTTGCTGGTTTTTAGTTTGGGGGCCACATCCAGCAGCACTCAGGGCTTATTCCTAACTCTGTGCTCAGAGATCACTCCTGGTGGGCTGGAGGCACCATATGGGATGGTACTATCCCATATAGTATGGGATGGACTATAGCTCTGGCCCCAATGGCGAGATTTCTATCAGCAAGGACGTTTTAAAAATGCTAAATCAATCTCTAACAATACCAGGAAAAATCTACGTTTTAAAAAGTTATATTTTTAAAAGCTGTAAAGATTTTATCTACACTATTTCCTGAAATTGTCACAAGTTCAAAAGCTTCATGAGAGATTTTATAGGCTTTTGGTTTAAGATTAGCCATCATATTTCTAAGAATCAGAGGGATGTGTGTAATTATCCTTTCCCATTCAGTAGAGTATTCTATCACTCTGCTGATGCTTTCGTCACTGTATAGAAACTTTTTAATGTGATGTAGTCACAGTTGTTTATTTTGTTTTCGTTTACCTGGCTGTTGGGATAGGGTCCGCAAAGTCATCTATAACACTGATACTATTAAATGTACCATCTAGATTATGGTTTTAGATCTTACATCCTGTCTTTAACTCCCTTTTTTTCTTTTCTTTTTTATTTTTATACAATTTTTTTTGGTTGGTTGTTTGTTTTGAGGCCACATCTGGTCATGCTTAAGGGTTACTCCTGGTTCTGTGCCCAGGAATTACTCTGAGTAGTGCCTACAAGATAAGGGATGCCAGGAATTGAACCCGGATGGGCCTCCACGTGCAAAGCAAGAACCCAACCCACTGTACTATCACTCCAGCCCTTGATTTCTTTCCATTTCTTAAAATTAAAGAACTGCAATTTACAAAGTTATTTTTAGTTTAATTTTAGGCATAAAATATTTCAAAACTAATCCCACCACCAGTGTCAACCTCCCTCCACCAGTGTTCCCCCATAATCCTTCTCCACCCTCATCAAGTTTAATTTTTTGAAGCTATTTGTATGTATTAATGTCAGACCAGAAGTGACAGAGGGTCAGTCGTGGAGGATCATGGGCACTTTGGTGGTTTGGGATGCAGTAACTTTCTACATCAAAATACAAGCTTCAACACTATTGGAATCATGCTGCCTAAACTATACTAAAACAATTTTTAATAAAAAATAAAGATTGAGCCACTTTCATCATTTTATAAGTGGCTGTTCCATTTTCTCTTGTTGAAGAGATTCTCCCTTTCTCCATTACTTTGTCATGGATACATGTAAGTTTATTGCTGGGATCCCAGTTGTTTATTGTTGTTGTTGTTGTTGCTATATGTGCGTGTTAATTTTATTTATTTTTATTCTTAGGCCACACGTAAGAGTAGTGCTCAGAATTTACTCCTGGCTCTGTACTCAGGGATCAATTCTGGCAGGGCTTAGAGTTTCATAGGGGGTGCCAGAGTTTGAATCTAAGTTAATACATACAAGGCACAATGCAAGCACATGCAACTGCCTTATCTCCTATATTATTACTCCAGCCCCTGCTTTGCTTTGTTTTGTGACTAAAACTCATGGTGCTCAGGGACAATGCCAGCTCAGTGCTCAGGGGTCAGTCCCAGCAGTGCTTAAGGAAAGATGCAGTGCCAGGAATCTAAACTGAAGCTCTCACGTGTAAAGTATACATTCCAACCCTCATGATATTTCACTGATTCCTGGACCTATTTTATTCCAATACCACATTATTTTAATTACCATCACTTTGCAATATAGTTGAGAGTCAGGTAATGTATGCCCTCCCTTTCTATTCTTTTTCTCAAGACTGCTTCTGCTATTTGGGTGCCTTTGTAATTCCATATGCATTTTAGTCTGTTTTTGTCTTGTTTTCTTTAAAGTGATCATTGGAATTTTGGTAGGGATTGCGCTAAACCTATTAAATGGCCATCTTGTCTATATTAATTCTCCCATCCATCCATGATGATGGTGTCTGTTTTTTCCATTTTTAATACTATATTAGCATGCTACGTAAAATATAAATTCATTCAATCACATATAGTATATTAACAATATTAACTAGTATAAACAATTAAAAATTACATTAGGGGCTGGAGCTATAGCACAGCGGGTAGGGCATTTACCTTGCTCACAGCCATTGGGTTCGATTCCCAGCATCCCATATGGTCCCCTGAGCACTGCCAGGAGTAATTCCTGAGTACAAAGCCAGGAATCACCCCTGTGCATCGCCAGGTATGACCCAAAAAGCAAAAAGCAAAAAAAAAAAATTTCATTAGCTAGTATAAACAAACAATATTAAAAAACTTCTTTCTATTGGTGTATCCGCATGCTCAAGTCACCACTATAAACTACAGCCTTATTTGTCTCTCATTTGTCTCTCAAAACATTCCACATTATCCTCATGTCTATCCATCATTCATCCCTAGCATGCCACTATGTCCTGCTACCCTCTTCCAACACTTTCCTTGGCAAGACAACTGACGACTTTTATTGCTAAACCAAACCACCCTCATTTCTTCTCCAACAAACTCTCCTTGCAACAGCTGGCCTCATAAATTATCCCCCGCTTCTTGGAACAATCCCATTTATGAATTCTAGAAATGCCGGCACCAGTTACCTTTACAAGTGACATTTTCTTTCCTTCCCTCCCCAGTGCCCCTGCTCTGACTATTCACTGCTGTTCATTCCCACAGTTTCCTCTTCATGTTGCACCTTTGCTTGAGGACTCGACTACCGTTTCCAAATTATCCTCACCACAGACCCCATTCTCAGATCTAATTATCCATGTGACATCTGTGCCGGAGATACCACACACTTCTCCAACTCTCTAAATCCAAATTCAATTATCTTTCCTTGTTGCGTAAATATTCAGTCAGTTGGAGGCACTAGGCACCAACATTCCCTCATTGAACCTACTTATCTAAGCTCTCAAAACTACCAAGTGAGAAACCATCGCAGACCATTCTTCGGAGGCACCTTAGTGGGTTTTCTCTCCGAAAGCAGAACCTTCCTCATATTCCCCTCAGCTGGGTCTCCCTGCCTGTTCTCTCAATCTGGACCACCATCCTCCACTCACACATGCCCACACCATTACCACACCTGACCCCTCACTCCAGGCATCTCACCAAAACCCCTGAGGCCCAAGAAATCCTAGGTAAATCACACAGCCAAAGAGGCTTCTCCTGGCTCATGATTTACTTTTTTCCCTCTCAAACAAACAAGAAATGCACACAGACCTCCAAAGAACCTAAGTCCTGCATCGGTTCCACATGCTATGCCACAATTTGTGACACCGAGTGCCTTCTTCAATAATTAACACACTTGAGGAGGAAACATTCTTAGGGCACAGGAGGTTGTATAGAAAAGAATGGTCCATCCATTCAGCCACCTGATTTTCCTCCTTAAAGAAAACTATAATGCAGGTTTGGAGGAAAACTTCCAGAGAATGGACACCCTCAGTGTAGTGCTCAGGCATCTTCTGTGTGTTTCCCAGAGGAGCCTCACCGCCTATCAACCCTGTGAGAACCAGCTACCTTAACCGGAACATCCTCAGTCCCAGCTGCCGGAAGCCAGGCCTGTGCCAGGGTCTTCTGAGGTAACACGGGTCAGTGGCCCCATCAGAGTGCCGCTTCTTCTCCTCTGGTGTCCTTGGCTTGACCCAGACATGCAGTCACCTCAGAAGGCGCAAAGGAGAAAACAAGACCTGCTGAGGTGAGTGACCTGCGGGGGCTTCTAGAGAGCAGAGCACAGGCCTGCATCCGCATCCGAGTCGGTCCACACGCCGGAGCTGGGTTACAGCCTCACCCCAGCGCACGCAGGCTCTGTTCCTACCTCACCCCAGTAGAGGGCCGGGGCCACCCTCTCCAATGCCAGGCTGCTGTCCCAGGGACACTGGAGCAATAGTTCTTCTGAATCCACAGCACCTGTCACTTCTTTAGAGAACGGCAACACAGTACTTTCACTCGGACTTACGTAGTTCCATGACTCCTGACCCCCACCCCCACCCCCTGACCAGTATCTCAGGGGAGACGCGAAGCTTTCCGGTGTGTCTGACACCAACCAGAACACTGCCAAAACTCCATGCACTTCTCTGCCAAATGAACTGAGCTCCAAGCAGCATTGATCAGTGCAGAGAGCATGGAACAGCGTGTCCAGAACTCCATGGAGGCAGAGATCAGGAACCAAGTTCCTGCCTCATAAACGTCCTGGTCACAGATGACTGGTTAGGGTTCCCAGCGCCTGTGACAACAGTTCTAGACTTACAAGAAGGTGAGGAGAGAAGACAGAGCTCCTGCATACCCACTCAGCTCCAACATCTCCTCTTAGGGGGCAACGCCGGCCCCAACTCATGAAGAAGTCGCTAGATGGTAACAGCCAGAGTTGAAAGTTTCCATGAGGGTTCACTCGGGGTTGGTCACTGGGGGTTGGTTGCAGGTGGAGGGGTCTCACAGTGGGGGCTGGGGTGGGGGGATGGCGGCTCTGGGGTTCTGAGACTTTGGTGCTTGCGCTGGCAATGAGGTGCTGCTAGAGCCCAACAGTGCTGGGGACCACCAGGGCAATGATGGCAGTGGCAGAGGTGGGGGTGAGGAATGTCGGGGGTGGGGGTAGGGGTCTGCAGCATGCTTTGAAAATACTGGATATTCTAACAGCTTATCAGTGGATATGTCACTTCATGGGGGGGGGCAGAGAAGGAGGGAGGGGGCGATACAAAAAGGTAAGATAAAGGAAGATAAAGGATCACTTAAGAGAAAAAGAGTGTCACAAATCCAAATCCAGATAGCCCGACCCAATTGTTTGTGTGTGTTTGTCATTGTTCTTGCTGTTTTTAAGGAAAGCAAGAGAATGAAGGTTGGGTGTATGTGAAAAGGCAAAGGAAAATGCAGGGAAAGCTGACCCACAAGGCTCACCTCTAGCAGAGTCAGAGGAGGGAAGTCCAATCATCTGAGCACTGTGCAGGGCCAGTCAGTGAAGGGAGAGCAAATGTGAAAGCACATAACCTCAGTTTAAAGCGTCACTATTAATGGGCAGCTTAGATCTTTTTTTTTTTTTAAGTTGCAAAACAGGGAAGGCAGAAGGGACATTTGTTGACAGAAGTCTACAGTGACAAGAGGGTCTGGATTCATTGGTCTGACTATTTTTCTTTTGATGCCGCGAAGACAAACCTCCCAAATCTCTAAGCAGAGTCCAACCAAGCATGAGAATGCCTGTGCCTTTAAAAACAGACATTCTTTGGGGACAGAGAGCTAGTACAGTGGATAAGTGGCTTGCCTTGCACCACCAAGCTGGTACCCCATGTAGTCCCCCCGAGCTCACCAGGAGTGATTCCTGAATTCAGAGCCAAGAGTAACCCCTGAACATTGCCAGGTGTGACCAAAAAACTAAATAAATAAACATTCCTTAATCTATTGAGCAAATGTTCACTCCAAATATATTAGAGAGATAAGTAATACATGCTTTCAGATAGCTTCCATACGTATCAAGTCTTTAAGGACAACGTCATATTACTCACTTGATTCATAGTGTTTTATTAATTTAAGCAATACTATAGTTATGGAACAAGCCAGAAAACAAAAGACAATCATACTAATTGTCTCTGAAAACCAGAAAATAAGGTGTGAGCTCCCACTCAACCTGCATTCTGTCACTCTGCAACAATTGGTCATTATAATGATTTTAGAATAGATGAAGGTGGGATAGAACCAGGAAAAAGTAATGGGAGGAATCAGGTAGATTTCAAGAGGCAGAAAAAAAGAATGAAAATATCCTCAACCAAATGTTGCCTCTGTGAGCCCCAGAGTTCAGAGTTCAGAGTTCAGCAAATATATATAAACATTGCTTCATCTCTGGAGATTGCCACAGCAGCAAACAGAACCAGTATAAGGTGACTGACCAAACTCCACTTGTGTTATCTTTGCCCTGCCATATGTACAGCATAGACCCGTGAAGGTAAAAGGTAATGATGACTCACATATGTCTGCTCTTGCTATATGGTTAACTCCTCCTTTAGAAGAAGACAGACCATAGATCACGAGTAACTACCCCAAAAGGATAAGGTATTTCTACTATGCTTCATATAGTGAGATACAAGGAACTCCAAGGAACCCCAAAACATGTGGTCTAAGTTCTGGTCCCCCACCACAATGCCAGAATAGTTATGGGAATATGCTATGTGAAATATAACTTGGCCTATGTGTCCCATTCTGGGATAATTGGGAATAACACTTCCTACAAAATGTGGGGTTCTCTTTCCCAATCTAGCTCTATTCCACACTTAACAGACAAAATCCTAACTACTTTCCATTCAATCCTGGAACTTTAGAAAATGTCCTGAAAATGAGGGAGTTTTCCTCTGGAAGCGAATTTAAAACAAGGGTTTGCATAGAGCTATCTCTACCACCTAATTCATAAATTCATCATCTAAAGTCTGAACTTTACTAGGAAAACTTGACCTCAAGGGGATCCATGTTCACAATTACTAAAGCACAGACCTTTTATAAACTAAATAGTAGCATGCTGACTACTGGTGTGGGCCACTGGTGAGTGACTCTAATGAACACAAACTATCTTACCAGTCTCCATATGTTAAGCCCATTTCAATCATCACCAAAAAACATTATTGTACCCTCACTGCAATTGTATCTGACAGCATGTCTGGTGTTCACTGTAAAAGCCTTTGGCATATCACGTTCTGTGATGACGTTTCTAAAATGCTAACACGAGGCACCCAAACTGTGTCCGAGCAGTCTGGCATCCACCCGAGGCACCCCCTGTACCCCACCCTTGCCTGACCCTGTCACTCAGCTGGGTTGTAGTCCTGTGGGGACACTGCTTCCCTGGGCTGATTAATTCAAAGGTTTTTTTTTTTAAAGGGTGGGGGTGAGTAGACAAATAAAATGGCTCTCTTCAAATGGTTCTAAAGACACAAAGAAATCAATAAATTACGCAAGGAAAGAACTAGATCTAAAAGCAAAGGGTGACTCCTGCCCTGGGCCCACTTCCCCTCTTTGATGCTGCCACATCCCAAGATGTTCCAACTCTTCATTTGGTGGCTGCTTTTGTGACTGACTGTTCCACAGAAATCCTTCAACAGGAAAGCCTAGAACTCTAGAAATAACCTTGGTTCCTCCTGCTGATGCGTGCACATGCAATTGCCCTGTGTGACTTATGTCTGCTACCCTTTTCTAGAACAAGTCACACAAATGCCCTGGTTCTCTGCTCCCCTCCACTGCCAGCAGAATCCCACCCATGATGCCCCTGTGAGAAGCTGAGACCTTTACAGACCCACCCACTCATGCAATCTCTTGTCTGTATTCCTTCTTTAATAGCACTTGATTCTAGTTTACTTTTGGGGTAATTTCACCCACTAGCCTTATATTCCCAATTGTGCTGATCCGAGGGGATAGTCCTTCCTGAAGTTTCCCTTAAGGAACTCAAAATGCCTCGTGCAAGGACACTTTGGATGCTAAGTGTCATGGCAGTTCTCCAATTGTCAGGGGATATGGCCCTCTCTTGACACCTTCCCCCTCTGCCCCACTAACCCATGTCCTATGAGCAACAAGGCAGTGAACCCTGGGCGATTGACAGCACAGTGGGGGTCGTTAATTGGGATTCAAATTCAAAAATCTGCAGAGAAAAGTGACTAGAGTCACTGCCTTGGCAGATAACAGTGGACCCTAAAATGTGAGCCCTACAGGTGACTCTGATACATCCTTCCTCTGTACATTCCTACCCTTGCTCTTGCCCTAGTCCACTCCCAGAAGGATCCCTCCTCCTTTGAGGACTGTAGAATGGAGTTTGTGGCCATCTCAGGAGAAAAAGTTGGGGCCACACCTGGAGGTGCTCATGGGCTAGTCCTGCATGATGCTTGAGGGCTGCTCTCAGTGGTGCTTGGGGGATCCCCTTCGTGCTGAGGATGGAACCCAGGCCTTCCATATGCAGAGCCTGCACTCTCCCTCTCTCTGCTCTTTGAGCTGTCTCTCCAGCCCTCTGTGGTCCTTTTTAGCACAATGGACTGGATGAGAAATCTCAGAGTAGCCCAATTCTGAATAAATTTCCTCCCATAAACACAAGTGCTTAAGATCTAAGTAGCAGGGAGCTGAGCTGTAGTCACTTGCTCTGAATCACTAAGCTCATACCTCCCAGGTTATCTGATCCTAGCCTTTCACCATTTTGGGCCTTTGTGAATAGTAGAACACCAAAGGCAATGCAGATTAGAAAGTCTTTTCTTTCTTTTTCTTCATTAACTTCCTCCCTCTGCACCCTAATCGTGAGGAAGATGGTAACTTTGCCTCTTTATACACAGTAACTTCAATTTCCCTGATCTATAAGTGTGTCTGTTTTCTGGATTATGCTTTGAACTGGCTATGCTATATTTCCAGTATCCTCTTCAACACTACCTGTAGGGACTAGAGATTTGACTTTTCAACTATTTCCTTGAACACAGTGTAGTAACAAATCCAGAGGCAGGCAGAACTACCCTGTCCCAAGGAGACCAGAATTGTTCATAGAGGTCTGGCAGCTGCAAGGCTTAAAGTCCTGCTCATTAATTTCTGTAAAATATCACAATATCCACAGAGAGCATTAAAGACTACAAAAGAGCCTCCACTGGCCTTTCAGCTGATCCCTGTGAAGTCGGTAGGCCCCCACGTGTGGTTTATTGAGGTGGAGAGGAAAGAGATGGTCACCTTCTCCAGATACACCTCTGCCAGCTCAGGACCAGCTGGGAAGGCTCTCTGCAGGAAAGGAGAGTCAGTCCTAAGCCTTTCCCAGGGCTTCCAGGTCTGTCCTTGTCACAGAAAAAAATTGGCCCAGCTTCCTGCACCAGGGCCATTGAAGGAGGAGGGCTAAAAGAGGTGATTGCCAGGAGGAAAGAAACAGCATTTTGGCAGTGTGGATGGTGCCAGAAGTGTGTGGGTCAGGGGATCAGGAAAGAGATCTGGGAGCAAAACACAAAAAGCGCCAGTTCCTGCGGCCTCTCAGGCTTGCAGGACCAATTTACTGATTCCACAATAAAGCAGAACTTCCCATAATGTCCCATGAGTAGGCTGTCACCCACTTACCTACAATGAAATGTTCTCATTCCAGTCAATACCGCTTGAGATTTGTTGTCCAGAGATTAAGCCAATAAACACATGATGAATGTCTATACTATGTCAGACACAATGCTAAAACAGAGGGCAGTCTTTCTCATAGAGCAAGAAGGAGGCTCCGATCTACATCACCACTGTTTCTTATTAGAAATGAACATTTCTGGGCTTCCTCCAACTAGTTAAAATCCCACTTTTAAAAAGCTTTTTGAATAGTCACCCGCATCTGACGATCACTGAAATACAACGATTCTAATAATAGCCTAAACTGAACAAATGGACTACAGAATCATCAAATTTGGGCTGTTGGAAAGAGTTCCTAGATAATCAGTACCATGGAGATAATCTTGTCTCCTGGAGTTAATCACATCTCAAAGGAGAATTATAACAATCAAATGGAATAATACATGTGAAATTGCTCTGTATGCTGCAAAAGCAAATATCATTATCTAGCTACAAAAAATTCTTTGAGACAAATTAGGACATGAACTAGGGAATTTTAAATGAAACAGTGATAAGCTCTCCAGTGTTTGAGAAGATTTTATAAACAGCTGCTGAAAAATGAATGCAGTTACAAAACAGTTAATATTACTGTCGTGTCTTACAGATGAAGAAACTTACTGGCAAGACATTAAAGTAACTTGACTAAGTGAGACTAGGACAAACTTTTGAAGAAATCAAAAAGGCAGGAGTTAGGCTAGAGCAATAGATAGTACGGTGGGTAGTGAGCTTGCTTTACATTTGGCTGACCAGGGTTGGATCTCTGGCACCGCATATGATCTCTGAGCACAGAGCCAGGAGTTACTCCTGAGCATTACCAGTTGTGGTCACTATACAAAACCAAACTTAGTATAAAGCTAGGACACAGCTTCATTTATAAGGTAGAAACAGACTAGAGACAGAAGGAAATCAGCTAACCTGGAGAAAACTAAATTACATCTGCCTTCAAAAATACCAAGGAGGAGTAAAAGATGGGGCAAGGAAGAACTTGAGGACAAAGACAGACTTTCAAACAAGTGGGGGAAGGAGATATCCTAACATTTTGCCTAATCTGGATCCCAGTTTCTGGGGGCTGGAGTCAGGGACACCTTTCACCGTGGCCCATAATTTAACCACAGTGACACTTGAAGCAGCAGAAGGACTCACAACTCTTGTCAATTATTTTTTAAAAAATCACGTGACCCAAGTACAAAATTCGGCTGTGGTTTCTGCTTTACTCAACATCTTTAATTTGTGCTCCTATATTTGCAACTTGAAAAGAAGGTAAGTCACTTTTAGCTTTTCCCAGGAGAAAAAGGAAGAAGAAAGGCACTCGAAAACATTCAGAGCTTCATCATAAATATTAATAAAGTTAGTCATCCTGGAAGAACTATTGACAATTTATGCTTCTCCTGGGCAATATATGTGATAAAAAAAAAATAGTGGCAGTAATGGTCCACAGCTAATGTTCCCTAAGAGGTTTAGAATTTGTTTATTTGGTGAAGACTGGTGGAGAATAATGGAAGTTCCACAACTTCTGTAAAGGGTAAACACTTGGACACCAAAGCTGCCTGGGACCAGGGAACACTGGTGAGGCAAGCTCCATGGATGGGATAAAACACACAGATAGACTTTTGCCTTGTAACTCTGGTGCCTTGAGCCAAGCTGGAGTCTTCTAAGACATTCAGTTTCCCCACTCCCCTGAAAGCACAGCACAGCTATGGGACATTCCATAGACCAAAGGTACGTGGAAAATGTTTTAACATTTCTAAAGACAATACAGCCCACCCAAACAACATACGACCCACAGTAACACTAGCATCACCCAAAGCAGGACTGATACCAGGGCAGAAAGTGGTGTTGCAGAAAGGGGCTTGGCAGCGCTACTCTCTGCTTGGGTGCTGCCACCTCTGGAGACGCGGCTGAGAAACCAAAGCTGAGACTGTTCCCTTTACAAAAACTCTTTTTTTCTTTTGGTTTGGGGGCCACCCCCAGTAATTCTCAGGGATTATTTCTGGTTCTGTGCTCAGGGATCACTCCTGGAGGGCTCAGGGGACCATAAGGTACTGGGGACCAAACTCAGTCAGCTGCATGAAAGACATGCACCTTACCTGCTGTACTATCATTCTGGCTCCTTTACAACTTCTGATGTAAAAGCAAAAATCCTCTTCCAGGAGTTCTAGGAAGCAGCTCTGGGGCCAGAGTCTCTTACCCTGTGCAAGAACACCCTGACCAGCATTGGGTGGACCCTCAAAGGTCCCTGCACAGCTGGACATGAACAGCCTTATATTGACAGATCCTTGAGCCCTAGCCAGGTGCTGGTTGGCCAGTACCACCACAAGTGGTACTGAGCCTCATTCGGGAGTCCCTGTCTCCGAAATTAAGAACAGAATGTTAAATACCTTTAAAAATTTTGTTTAGTTAGAAAAATCCAATACTAATGTAAAAACAAAGTGGCATACTGCAGACTCTAGAAAATCAGAAATTACCTACAGACAAAGATCCCTAAAATAAATTGGGGGTGGGAACACCAAAGTACAAACGAGAGGAAAGATGCTTTCATTTCACAAGGATGTTACAGTCCTAACAGACAGCAAAGCTTTGAGCTCTAATGGGACTTTTAAAAAAATGTAGTGGAGGTCTGAGATATTCCAATCGTTTATGAAACAAGTTTTCTGCAGTAAAACATATCACGCGCATTACATATAAATGCATATATACTATGCTCTATAAAGAAAATGAAGGGGGAGTTCAATTTAATTGGCTATTGTGGGGTGGAGGGACGTTCTAGAAATCAAACCAGAGTGTCACATATCTAAAGCACATGTACTCCACCACAGAGCTCCATTCCACTTGTATAGAGTCAAGGTGGGTCTTTGTGAAGAGGGGTGCTGAGAGAAACAGGAAGTGAGCTGGTGAAAGAAGCATCTTATCTATGGAGAGAGGCCCAGTACAGACCAGGGACTCTTGGTGCCTGTGAGGAGAAGAAAAGCAGCCAGGGTGCCTAAAATTGGATTCAAAAAGAGGAGACTGGGGAGGATGTTGGGGGTGCAGCCCTAGAGGACCCAGCACTGCCATTGTGGCTGGAATAATCCCTGGCACCTTGGTTGTGGCTGCATTGAGATGCAGACCAGGTTGCTTAAGAATACCAGTGGGGACCCCAGACCTCCTAAGCACCATGTGGGAAGCCCCCATTCCCAACCCACCCTGAAAAAGGGGAGGCTAAACAGGCATATGAAACTCACGATTTGGGAAACGTAAATCAAAACAACACTGAGATATCATCTCGTGCTGGTAAGAATGGCACATATCAAAATGTCTGGAGACATCCAGCCAGTGTTGGTGGGGTTGTGATGAGAAAGAAACCTTCATCCACTGTTGGTGGGAATGTCAGCTGGCTTAGCCTCTATGGAAAGCAATATGGAGATGTCCTCAAAAAATAGGAATAGGACTCCCATATGACCCAACTTCTTGGCATAGACCCCCACCCAATTCAAAAACATTCATTTGAAAGATATATGTACACCTATGTTCATCACAGCGCTAAGTAAATTAACCAAGATATGAAAACAACCCATATGCCCACCTACAGATGACTGGGTCAAGAAGCAGTGAAACATACACACAATGGAACATATACACTATGCAGCACAGCAGGGATTTGAGGCAGAAGTAGTTCTCAACACTTCGGGAGTATGGTCTTAAAAAAAACTAAATAAATAAATTTCAAAGAGCCTAGTTCAAACACAAACATAATATGATATGATTAGGTCATCAAAGGAGCAATATGGCTATAGAGAATGGGCAGTTGGGAGGAAGGAAGAAGGGAGTTAGGCAACCAACGCCAAGCCCAGTTCATGGAGATGGAGGCTGAGGGCATAGTTTCCCCTGTGCAGCTAGAGAGATGGGGCCACCAAGGACCGTTTCTAAGGCAGTGCCAGGACTTGCTAATGGATATGATGTAGAGTGGGTGGAATTGCGCCAAGATTTTAATTTCCATCATGACATCGATGATGTTGCCATTGGCCAACATGAGAAGACCTGGGGGTGTTGGGTACTTCATGTCCCCGTAAGACTTTGAAAGAGTTCAGTATACTTCTAAGAGGTAGACAAACAAAAGTCAATGACATTCTGTATGACAAGATCTGTTATAATGGAAAATGTGAATCTAATGAGAAACTTGCCAACACTATCGTTGTCAGATTCTATTATTTGCTTATAGCACCAGCCTTCCCCCAAAACCATTCCCTTTTCTCCTTGCCTTGATCTGCAAGAGTACAGTATTTCATGTTGCTCCTGGCAAATATGAAATGGGGACGTTCTCCTGGTTAATTATTTACATAATACCTGCTTGACAGGACGCTGCACTCGCAGGAACTGATGGGAAAATAACCAAATAAAGAGAAAAAGTAACAGCTGGAGAGTGGCCAGGGCACAACCGGGGGACAGCAGTGTGACAAGCCCAGGGCAGTTCGTGGAGAACAAAATGTACATTAGGAGATTAACCAAAAGCCAGATAATGAAATACAACAGCATCTGTGATTCCGAGACATTCCACCTTGGAATTAATAATGTGACTAAAGTTATTAATATGTAGGAAGCCTCAATTAGCCAGATGGGCTACTGAATTGGCAGAATAGAGCCATACATGACTCTATGGACTGGAAGAAAATACATATCAGACATTTTCCTGGGGCACAGAAGAGTCATCACGATCTCCTAAAATATAGCTTTAACTTCTCTAGTGTAACATAGAGTGGATATTTCTGTTTAGACTTAACAGTCCTTACAGTAACTGTCAAGGGCCTCGGGGTCCCATGCTGAGTTGTGATCCCCACGGCTCTCTTTTGTCAGTCTGCAAATTCAAAGTCAGGCTCGGCGATCAGCAAGTCCCTCCAGTGTTGAGAGCCCCTGACTCGGGTCCGGTCACACTCTTCCCACAGGACAAACACCAATCAACCCTCCTGCTACTTCACTGAGCCCACTAGGTCAAGGTCTAAAAAAGTTTCACCTAAGGAAAATCATGTACCTCCTCCCTTATCAGAGAAACCCAAACGTAAACAAGAGTCACTGGGACCTGGAAACAGAGCAGCCTTCTTAAGTAGGAAGCTGGCAGCTGATATGGCGGGAGGGGGTGGGCAGAAAGTGGAGAGGTGGGTGGAGGGAGCTAGTGTAGTGAAGGGAACACTAGGACAGTGGGGGAGGGGGAAAGGTGCCTGCCACAGAGGCAGGCTGCTGGGCACAGGAGGGAAACTGGGGACATTAGTGAAGGGACTGATTGGTATTGGAACACTGTTTGTCTAAAACTGAATCACAGTAATTAATTTTAAAATGCTATTTTTTTTTAAATTTGTACCTCTATGGGCTGGAGGGATAGCACAGCAGGTAGGGTGTTTGCTTTGCACTCGGACGACCTGGGTTTGATTCCTCCATCCCTGTCGGAGAGCCAGCAAGCTACCGAGAGTATTCCACCCACACGGCAGAGCCTGGCAAGCTACCCATGGTGTACTCGATATGCCAAAAACAGTAACAACAAGTCTCACAATGGAGACGTTACTGGTGCCCACCAGTAAAAAAAGTTTCAAGCAAATTGTGAACAATGGGATGACAGTGCTATAGTGCTACAGTGCTACCTTTATGTTCATTGAAGTACTGTTCACAATAGCCAGAATCTAGAAACAACCCGAGTGCCCAAGAACAGATGACTGGTTAAAGAATCTTTGGTACATCTACACAATGGAATACTATGCAGCTGTTAGAAAAGATGAAGTAATGAAATTTGCATATAAGTGGATCAACACAGAAAGTATCATGTTAAGTGAAATGAGTCAAAAAGAGAGGGACAGACATAGAAAGATTGCACTCATTTATGGAATATAAAGTAACAGAAGGGGAGACTAACACCCAAGGATAATAGAGTAAAGTACCAGGAGGTTGGCTCCATGGCTTGGAAGCTGGCCTCACATGCTGGGGGAAAAGGCAGTTCAGATAAAGAAGGAAACACAAAGTAAAGGGTGTTTAGAGGGCCCACTCGGGATGGGCGATGTATGCTGAAAGTAGACTATAGACCAAACATGATGGCCATTCAATTCTTGCACTGCAACATCCTAAAGAAGAGAGAGAGTAAAAGGGAATACGCCTGTCACAGAGGTGGAGGGTGGGAGGGTGGGGGGATGGGGGATGGGAGAGAAACTGAGAACATTGGTGGTGAATAAAGGGCACTGGTGGAGGGATGAGCACTCAATCATTGTATGACTTAAATGTAAGCACAAAAGTTTGTAAGTCTGTAACTGTATCGCACGGTAATTCATTTAAAAATAAAAAACAATTTAAAAAAATAAAAATAAAAATAAACAGTAACATAGTAAAACAAATTAAGAGAAAATGATAAATTAAAAGGAGAATAAAATAAAGTAAACATTTTCAAATTATATTAAAGGAAAATAGAGCAGCTTTCCCGAAAAATGAAGGATTCTTATTCCCAAGAGCGCTTCTTCTCCCGTCAGTGACAGAGGAGAAAGCCATCTCCAAAAGGACATCATTTACCCCACTGTTCCTGTCCCCAATCACGTGAGGAAGGACAAGGTACAGGAATGTCTGGCCTCTATTTTCTCACTGAAAATAATAAAATGAAAAAATTTAAAAGAGTGGGTGTGACTCCACACTCTTCAGTCTGAATCTGAAACAGTAAGTAAGCTCACCTTTTTTGTTCGGTTTTGGTTTGGTTTGGGGCCCCACCTGGTGGTGCTCGAGGATTATCCCTGGCTCTGTGCTCAGGGATCACTCCTGGCATGGTGCCCTGGGAATTGAACCTTGGTCAGTCACATGAAAAGCAAGTGCCCTTCCCACTGTCCTATACGTCCCACCTGACTTACTTACTTTTAACATTAAGGACCACAGTACTAATCAGGATGTAGATATTTAAAAACTAGCTCTGACTACAAATTTACCACATATGTAACCCTAAAAACTCAATCAAGTTATCAGAGTATGTCACACAAAATCAAAATCAGATTTTCTGTTTGGGTTTGCAGAAACGAAACAATTGTCTCCTTTATGAAGGTGCACCCAGGCGTGTGGGGTACAGAGAGGACAAGCTGGTGGGTGAACATTTGGCTCCACATTCCCTAGGCCTCTAAACCCCTCTACCATTCTAGCAACACTTCAACGGGGGTGCATCAGCGCTGCCTTTTGCTGCAATGTGAAGACTCTTTAACATACATGTATATGTAACCTAAACATGCATATCTATGTAAGTAGACTCACACATTTTTTTGCACAGAACAGAAACCAGAAGATCCCTCTCATAGGCCTCCAGCAACCCCACTGAGTTAGCAGTGATATGGATAGAGACTAAGTAGTTTCAGGAAACATCACCTCTGAACAACCAGATAATGTCTTCAGGGAAATCAAGTCAGTGTGTGACAAATAAACTCCTCTTCCTACCAGTTACAGTTCTTACACAGGTTTGGGGTCTGCTTTATGCATGCTGCCTGGCCCACAGTGACCCTGGCTATGCTGCAGTCCGTCATGAGACAAACCCATGGTGTTGCTGCCCTTCAAGTCCCCCTTTAAAAAATAAAAGCCCCAAGTAGCTCTACCCAACTACCAGTCTCTGTCCCAGAAGATCCCTGCGAGCCCCACTCAACATTCTCTGCTAATCTAGCTAGAAACAAATCCATAAGGCCATTTTGGTCAATGCAGGGAAAGAAAACGCTTTTCCTGCACAGAAAACCTATGTTTAATTCAAAAAGCAGAAGGAATAGAGGGTTTGGGCTGGCTTTACAGTTATTTGAATAAGTTGTTCTAAATGCAGCAAGAGAAGCACAAGAACACCCCCAGCCTCCCCGGGTTCCACCATTTAGAGCACTTCAGAATCAGAAATGAGAATCCTGGATTCTCCGTTCACATGTACTCGGTGCCCCAGTCAGCAACTACCCCTCCTCTGCCTGCATAGACATGTGTCTACACCAACACACACAGAGCTGTGCAAACACAGACACTCTTCTCCCTGCACACATGAACACCTCTCTGCACAGACCCACACAGAGCTGTGCAAACACACTCTTCAACATGAAACAAAATCACATGCTCACCTGTTGGCGGCACCTTCTGAGTGTGTGCTCAGCCTCATACAGACTTAGCAGCCCACTGCAGGAAAACATCTTCATGGTCAAATCACTCTTGGCAAACTTTTAAAAAAATGTTTAAACTGAATATTCATGAGATAGGCCATTGAAAAGCTGTTCCTGATTGGGTTTCAGTCACACAATGATTCAATACCCAACCCTCCACCAGTATACATTTCCCAGCACCAATGTCCCAGTTTCCCTCCCACCATCACCAAAACCTCCATCCCACCCTCTCCCCAGCCAGTCTCTACAGCAGGCACTTTTCTTCTTTCTCTATCTCTCCTTTTGTGCATTATGGTTTGCAATACAGGTACTAAGAGGTCACGGAGCTTGTTCAGGGCATTCAGTATTTTTATCGGGAAGGTAAGGCTGGAATAGCTTTTTCAACTGGATGGCAACTTTGGAATGTGGACATAACTGCCCAGGCTTCTAGAAATACAGGGAGATGGGGGAAAGATAGCTCATCATGCCCCTGAGAAAGCCTGGAGATTTCGGTCACAAAATCCGCATACCCAAATTTTCAGCAGATTATATAATCGGTGATGTCCATCTGGACACATAATGCGATTCAGAGACGACCACTGGACTAGAGCTATTACCGACTGGATTCCATAGGACATCAAAAGACCATGTGGCCGCCCACCAATGAGATGGTCAGACTTCTTCATCAAAACCCTGAATGAACGATCTGAGGTTCTTCCTATTCCTGGAGTGAGCAGATATCATTGGGCTACACTAGCACGAGACAGGGACAAATGGAGACGTTACTGGTGCCTGCTCGAGCAAATCGAAGATCAATGGGATAACAAGTGACAAGTGACAAGTGATGTCCATCCCAAAACAGTGGAGTCCAGCTGGGGGCATGGTGTGATTTTTGGATTGTGGGAGCAAGTGGCTGCCAGGGATTCTGCTTGGGCATGCAACAGTCTGACCTGCCCCTGCCTCCAATTTACCCCAGACTGTTCAGCCTTGCGCCCATCCTCCCTACCCACCCCCACTCCACAGCCAGACTCCACCATCTTGGAACAGAACTCACTGAGATATAATCTGCTAAAAATTTAGGTATGTGGGCTTTGCAACTGAAATCTCCAGGATTTTTTGGAGTTGGGATGGGCTACCTCCCCCCACTTCCCTATACTCCTGGAAGCACTGGTAGTCACCTCCATGAACCAACTCCAGTGCCACCATGTAAGCTCTTCTACTGGCCTTGCTCAGAGACCAGTAAATAAATAAATCTCAAAAAGAGATCAAAGGCCGCAGTTAATCTCAGACCCTCACAAGACAGACCAGATTGGGGTAAAGTAGAGGGGGGCAAGTCAATCTGATGCCCACCCAAGCAGAGCCCCCAGCAGCCACTTGCTTCCACAATCCAAAATCTTGTCAAATGATGGCAAAAAGCATTTTTGCTGACAATCTCAAAAACTCTCTTCTAAGACAGACAGTAGCATCCCTCCGTCCCACTTGGTGTGTAATAACGTGAGGCTGAGGGGCTTGAGTGACTTCTGAGGAGTCACAGAATGGGATGTCACAGTCCACCTGTTAGTTGGGCCCTTCTGGGCAGAAACTCTGCTCATCACCCACAGCGCTGGGAGCAGATGCTGGCCTTCTCAGGCTGACCAGAACACAGCAGGAGTTGTAGTAGGAAGACGCAGAGTTAACAAAAAGGTGGTGAGTTTTTATAAATTTGACATTATAAGTAAGTAATCTGTCCTCAGCTAATATGGCCCTAGTGTGAAACTCTCAAATAAAGATTTGAGAAGGATGTAAGCAGGAAATGCGGTTCCAGCAGTCATAGGGCAGTGTCTGCCGACCCAGAGATGCAAAGAACAGAGCAGAACAAGTGGATTTGCCCAGCAGGCAGATATATACAAAAGCACAAACATTAAGAACAAGGGACAATGATCCAAGGTAATAGAACCTAGGAGCAAGCAGCAAGCAATCAGGGAGATGTGCAAGCCACCTCAGGGAATTTCCCAAAGTAGAATTCCTGAGATGAGATGTGCCTCATCAGCTGCCAAGAGAGAAACCTGAAGCAGTGACAGTGATGGCTAGAGAGGGCAGGGAGTGCCAGCTAGTTCCACCCACTGCGCACAGGTCAATCTTTATTTTTAAATATATATATAGATACTTTTTAATTTAATTATTTTAGCAAATCACCAAGAATTACAAAATCATAAAGAGTCATCCATGTTTGGGTTTTAGGCACATATGAGTACTCCAATTCTCTCACCAGTCCCCAATTTGGGGCTATCAAAGTCCATCCACCAAAGTCTCCAGTTTCCCTCCCGCCCCCCAGCCTGCCTCAATGGCAGGCCAGCTTTCTCCTTCTTTTTTCCCTTTCAGGCACTGTGGTTTAGATTACTGCCACTGATACGGTATCAGGCTTATCACTTTCCCTCCTTCCTGCACCTCCTCCTCCTCCAGAGTGACACTTCCCTCCACTAAGGTCCTTGTGTTCTCTTTGCTGTCTTATCCCCCGTCCCCCAAGCCCCCAGTGGTAAGCTTCTACCAAAGACCTGTTCTCGTGCTTTTTGTTTTTATTGCCTTGGGGCATTTGGTTTTCCCCATCTATGCTTCTCTTTTTATTGTTGGTTTTGGGTTTTTTGAAACACACCTGGTCATGCACATGGGTTACTCCTGACTCTGCACTCAGGAGTTATTCCTGATAGTGCTCAACAAAACATATGGTGCTCAAGGAAACACATAGGGTGCTAGGGATCGGCCCAGGTCAGCTGCATGCAAAACAAGTTCCTTACCCCACTGTGCTAACTCTCCAGCCTCCCTCTCCATTCCCCTTTATTTTTATTTATTTTTGTTTGGTTTGGGGATCTTTGACTAGATTAGATTAGATCAGAGAGTCTCTTGCCCTCATAGCTGGCTGTCTTCCCTGGGGACCCTCGGATAGGATGGGTTCCATCTTCTCTCCCCGCCTTGAGCAGAGCTCTCGGCAGCTGAAGACCACCAGAACCTAGCCACAGCCATGCTCAAGGCCCTCTCCACACGTTCGGATAAGCCTCACACATGAAGGTACCGGCAGAGGAATCCAGGTGTGTGTAATCCCATCAATGGCCAACATCCAGAGATTTAAAAGCAAGCTCCCAGAAGTAGGAGGCTGCTTTGCGGCCATGCAATATCTTATAACCTACTTCTCTCCATCTGGGAGAAACTAGCAAGCTACTGAAAGTTTCCTGCCCACATGTGACAGCCTCGCAAGCTTCCCATGGTGTATCCATATGCTAAAGCCAGTAATAAGCTGGATCTCATTCCCCTGACCCTGAAAGAGCCTCCAATGTGGCATTGTTGGGAAGGCCGAGTGGAGAGAGGCTTCTAAAATCTCAGGGACAGGATGAATGGAGAGGGCTCAGTAGAGCCCGCTCAAGAAATCAAGAAATCGACGATTAATGGGATTTAGTGATTCGTGATTGTTTGGCTTTGGTTTTGTTTGGGGGCCATATCCAGCGATGTTCAGGGGTTACTCCTGGCTCTGCGCTCAGGAATTACTCTTGGCAGTGCTTGGGAGACCATATGGGATGCCAGGGATCAACCCCAGTAGGCCATGTGAAAGGCAAATACCTTACCCACTGAGTCCCGAAAGTGTGGCCCCAAGCCCTATGTTATATCTCTACATATTTTTTTTCCACTTCGGGAGTCTAAAGAAATTTCAGTGGTGAAGAGCTACCTTACAAGCATGAGGCCAAAGGTTTACTACCAGGCACTGTCCCATATGCTTGAGTGAGATTCCGCAGGAAATGCTGTTTGGATCCCCAGCACCATAACAAAGTGTGCCAGCTCCAGGGCACCACAACCAACTGTGGGAATAACAACCAACTGTGGGAATACCACAGCCAAACTGAGCCTAATATCACCTCCAGGCAAGCACAGCTATCTAATGTGAAACCTCTGGCAAACACTACAATCAAACTGCACACACAAACACAACAAAAGTGTTCAAGTATGGCCACCAATGTAAATGTAACACACACACACACACACACACACACACACCTCACAACAACAATGAAGGGGAGGGAATAGGAAGGGCAAAACACAACCTTCTAACATTTTCCATAATTTACCCCACTGATGCACTCTGTTTCAGCAGTGAGACCCCATCTGATTCAAATTTCATGGTGCATCATATTTGAGGTCACGGTTAATCTATATAAAAACCTAAAATACAACATTATTACTGTCTTGCATCACTTTTTCCATTTACTCTTCCAGATTATCTATTTTGCTATCTCTTCTTTTTTTTTCAGCTGAACTATTGGTTATGGTATTCGGAATTTTTCATTTTAGAACTTGATTCCCAGATGTCTGTCTGAGATCTTATCTTCTTGCTTTATATGTTTCCACTTTATAAATATCATGCTTGGAATGATATACAAATTTTCATAAATTTCTGTCCACCCTAAAAGAAAACAAAGCATAGGAAAACAAAAGCCCAGAAAATAAAGCCCTATTCTAAGTAGACACAATAGAAATTATTACTAAATCTGAAGACATTCGGTCAATACTTCAATAGACAGTGAGTGTATCGTGGCAAAACAGGGATGAAAGCCAATCTGCTGCTCTAGTAGCATTATTTCCAGAAATTGTTATTTACAGAAAAAGAGAGTTTTACAGGAAGACTAAAATAGACAAAGACATGGATTTATTAGTATGAGCGGGTGACTTAAAAATAAAGAAAACTGCCAAATAACTTCTATGAGATGAAATATGAACTTGCAAACTCTAAAGGTACTAAGATCAAGCATAACCATATTGCTTTAATTCTCAAAATGTTATTACAATTCTTTGCTTGTTTGCAGGGAGTTGATTATTTTCATTTTTAAGCTGCTCCTTCTAAAATACTCCAATAAGATCACTGTTCTGCACCTATTAGCAATAGTCATTGTATTTAAAATTCCTTTCCCTGAATTATTTGATAATCAAAGAACAGTAAGAGTTGCCCCAAAGTATAAGAGAAATGAGGATTCCCTAATTAAAGTTTTTCAAAATAATGCCAAGTACCATATGATTTCACTCATATATTAGTTAAAGAAACAAAATAAACGAATGAATAAGATGAAACCAAAACAAAGTGGGATAGGAACAAAACAGAGGTTTCCAAAAGGAAGAGGGAAGGAGGGTGAGAAAACTGGTTAAAAGATCAATTTTATAGTCACGGGTAAGACACCTCACTTGGTAAGCAGATGTTTAGATATTTGAGTCTTTGATACTTTGTTTCTTTATATTCCTTTATTTTTTATATTATTTTATTTTACTTTATATTTTTATTATAATGATCCTCCTTTTATTTTCTTTTTTTTACACCCATCCCTTCACCAGTGTACTTTCCCACCACCAATGTCCCCAGTTTCCCTCCCACCCTCCTTTTATATTTTTTTACTCTTAGTGATTATTTTAAATAAGTTAAAAAGTCTTTGTAAGTAATTATCACTTTATTTTTTATTGAGATATCATGATTAATCAAAGCAAAGGTGTTCTAGGCATATAATGTCACTGCACCACACCCACCATTAGAGCACAACATCCCTCCACAGTGCCTCTAGACACCTTCTTGTCCTTCCCTGCCCCAACTGGGTTGACTTAGTTACATAGGCAGAATTTCAGGGTTTGTTCTCATTGGCCATTATCTGGTCCCTTACTTTATTTCTTTTTCTCTTTCTATTTTTGTTTTGCTTTGGTTTTGGTTTGGTGGCCACACCCAGTAGTTCTCATGGCTTACTCCTGGTGCTGTGCTCAGAGATCACTTCTGACAGGCTTGGGGAACCATACAAGGGACCAGGGATCAAACCCAGGTCAGCCACATGCAAAGCAAGCACCCTACCCACTGTACTATCACTCCAGCCCACTTTATTTCTTTATAGTCCACATGTGAATGAGTTTATTCAGTATGCTCCTTCTCCTTCTGACTCACTTCACTTAGCATGATATCCTCCAATTCCAAGTTTCAAAAACCTGCAAGATTTTATCTTCTCTTGAAACTGAGTGGTATTCCACTGTGTATATGTACCACACTTGCCTTATTCACACATCTATCCTGGGCATTTGGGTTATTCCCAGATCTTGGTTGTTGTAAACAACATCGCAGTGAACATAGATATGCAAATCGCTTTGCAAATTAAAGATTTCATATTCCTAATATAGAAGCCAAGAAGTTATGTTTTTATATCTTCTTCTTTTTCTCTTCTAGTACATTGTTTGCATGTATAAATGCAACATATTTTTGATAATGATTTTGTAACTTCTAAATTACTGCATTATTTGTTTCTAATAGTAGTCTTTAGTAGTTTTATTTCCCTGACCTTGATTAAGTTATGTACATTGATTTTTATGAACTTGTTTTACCAACCTAATAATTTTTAAAATCCATTAGACACTCTTCATTCTTATTTCCTTTCCACACAATCTCACTCCTAACAACCTCCATTCTGTTGTCAAAGTTCACTATTATATTATTGTTGTTGTTGTTGTTTTTATTCATCTGTTTTATTCATCTGGCAGGGTGATCATAACAGTTGAGACCATAAGACCATTTACTTTGGGCCAGGGATGAGTCTCAGCAGTAGAGTATTTGCTTGTATGTATGAGATCCACAAGGTTAGATCCACATGTCACAAAATAAAAGATATTTGAGTTTGTCTATAACATATTTCACTAATCAAAATCTCTTGAGTTCCTTCCATTCTGCTGAAAATAGCAATATATCATCTTTTTATTGCTTATTGTGTGTATATGTATATGTATATATACTACAACTTCTTTTTCTAATCATCCTTCAGTGATAACTAAGCTGGCTTTCCCAATTTGACTATTATAAACAGTGATGCAATGAACATCAGCGGGCACATTGGGGCAGACAATTGTTTTTTGGACATTGTGGAACCCACACTGAATCAAACAGATCCCCCTTGTCTCTGAGCTGTGATGAGGAACCCTGTAGATGGAAAGTAAGCAACTGACTCAACTCCTTATCAGCAATGATGTAAGAACACCCTCTCTCTTATGTCTCCTTATTGAAGGTGATGAAAGAACCACAGCACCCTGCTCTCCTTACTGATGACTAGAAAAGAAGCAGGAGCACTATCTGCTGATAGTTACAAAATAGTACTGCAGCTTCCTTTCTGAAGGATACCTCTGCCCAATCCAAAAGTTTCAAACTAATGACATAATGTATACCAATCCCCTGTCTGACCCTTTAATATTATCAAATATCAAAGTGTTCAAAAATAGGAGATGGGGGTAGAGGGATATGGCTCGAAGGGCTGACGTGCATACTTTGCATGTGGCAACCCTGGGTTCAACCCCCAGTACATGGGTCCCCAAGCTCTGCCAAGAGTGACCTCACCACATCAGGTGGGGGTTCCTTGAGCACTACCCATTATAGACCAAACAAACTGTGGGGGAAAGAAACAGCCCAGATCCTGGAGGGACACTGGCAGCAAAGTTACTCCAGGTGGGCTTGGCCACCACTGGGGCCAGTACTCTGGAGCCTTAATCAGAGGAGGCAGAACAAGTTCCCACCCTGCCAAAGGCCCAGTACTCCCACTGTTGCCTGAGAAACAACAGAGAATCAGTACTGATCTTGGAGAGATGCCAGAGAGACACCTGCTGTTGATGGTTCCAGCTCCAAAGCCCCTGAAGCAAACACCTGCATATGTGGCCACCAAGCACCTCCAAACTTCACAAAGCTGACAGCTCAGAAAAAGCACAGAAAATTAGATGGGAAAATTGAGCAGAAACCCACTAAGCTCAGTAAATGAAAACAACAATACAGAAAGCTCAACTCATATCTCCAGTAAATCCTCAGATCATGATTTAGCAACATCATTACAAGATACATGTTGTAACAAGCAATATAAAGTAAATTATTTTGTGCCTGCTAAGGGAGCAGACTTGGAGGGTGGGTGGGAAACTGGAGACACTGATGGAGGGAAGGGCACATTGGTGGTGGAGCTGGTGTTGGAATACTGAATACTTGAAACAGCTGTATTGTGAATAGCTTTGTAGATCATGGTGCGTAATTTTTTTTAAATGGGAAATAAAAGAAAAAAATTGGGGAAGATGTGTTTTTTTGGATTTTTTTGTCATTCTGGGGATCTCATTCAGCGTCTCACAAATGTGAAGTCTGTACCCCAAAGTTCTGGAATGTTTTATGAGATCCTTTCCTAAAGCCTTCCTATGCCCCATCCTTTGAAGAACACACACACCTCAAGACTACCCCTCAGTTGTAGAGCCTGATAGTGAAGCCTATTCTCAAAACAGTGTTCTTTTGATATTAAGTCTAAATATTTCGGGGCTGGAGCAATAGCACAGCGGGAAGAACGTTTGCCTTGCATGCAGTCGACCCAGGTTCAATTCCCAGCATCCCATATGGTCCCCTGAGCACCGCCAGGAGTAATTCCTGAGTTCAGAGCCAGGAGTAACCCCTGTGCATCACCAGGTGTGACCAAAAAAGCAAAAAAAAAAAAAAAGTCTAAATATTTCTAAATGGAAAGTGTACATCCATTGCACATTTAACTACTGTCCAAGTAGAACTTTTATGTGCACTTGGAAGTTTAAAAATTGGGTGACTTGTCTTTTTGTGGAATACATTATTGTGGTAGTCAGGGACCAAAGTCACTATGATCTCATAGATGACAAGATGAGTAGCCTTTGTAAAGACCTCAGAGCTTCCCCCAAAGCAACATGGGAAAGAGGAAGTTGCTTTTTTTTTAATAGAAATTCGTGCCTAAATTACCAGGAGGCAATGAGGCAAGTAAGGCCTGCAAGATTCATTCAGATGTATAAGAAAAAAAAAATTAAAAGTCAGTCACTGAATGATTTCCTTCAGTTACTTAGGTATGTATAAATTCTAGAGAGTTCTTGGGTAGTAAAAAACAAGTAAGCCTGTCCACAAGGACAGACTTCACTAACACCTAAATGCATCTTTTATTTGTTATGATTATGATGATGATGATGATGATAATGATGATGATGATGAAACGATAATGATGATGATGATGAGAGGGCCTCACTTATTTGGCCTCCTGCCCCACTTGATCATTCCAGTGTCCCCAGTGTGCAGTATAGCCCACTTTGGAAAGGATGTCATGATGAGTATGACAATGACAACAAGGATGATGACAAGGAAGACAATGTGGTGATGTGGTATAAATTGAGAGAGTTCTCAGCCTTAATTCAAAAGCAGAAAAATATGAAGGTTACAGCATTCTTATACTTCATAATAGCCTGACCACTGCAAGCAGAGAGAACAGCCACTGCAAGCAGTTATCCTGCCACTGAGTTAACAAGTGTGTGTTGTGAGCCTACTCTGTCCCACAGGATCTGCAGGCATGGGCAATGCCACCAAAGTGTTGAGCGAGTTTTAGACAAACTAATTTGTCTAAAACACAGTCAAAAAAGAATCCATCAGAACTCAAACATTCCTCCTTATTATGAAGCTCTTTCAAAAGAATGCCTAACTTTTTTACTTTAATTATTCTTTTATACCTTTTAAAGAAAAATGTTACATATTCAAAGTTATGGAAGTCCAAGTATCTTCTGAAGCTAAATTTTTCCAGTTTAATTAGATCTCATGAAAGAGCCTTTTCTAGAGTGAAACCCGATACTTATATAGAGAATATGATTTTCATAATATAATATTATTTTCATGACACTAAGGTCCAGTGCAGCCTCTTCTGAGTTCTTCATTCAGCCCAATCCTGGTGTCATTAAGTGAACTTACAGGTTCCTACAACCTGGCCAACAGCCCTTCTCATTAAGACGCTTTTACTGGAATCCACAAACAAGTTGAAGCCAATTGAGTGGGTGGCTGTTTTGGTGGTAAAAATATCTGAGCTTCTGGGGCTGGAGCAATAGCACAGCAGGTAGGGCGTTTGCCTTGCACGCAGCCGACCCAGGTTCGATTCCCAGCACCCCATATGGTCCCCTGAGTACCACCAGGGGTAATTCCTGAGTGCAGAGCCAGGAGTAACCCCTGTGCATCACCAGGTGTGACCCAAAAAAAAAGCAAAAAAAAAAAAGAATATCTGAGATTCAAGACTCCAGTAGCCATCACAAAAACTTATCCAATTTTAGAGGCCCCACTTGACCATCAGCCAGCCAAAAGCATTTTATTCTGATTAACAGTAGCTAGATGGCATAATACAGATTCTGAAAAGGGTTACAAAACTAGTTCATTAACTCAGCCCAGAATCTGGTCCACTCAGACAGAGATGGATGCAAAGAGCTGAGATGGATCAAGAGAGATAGGAAGAAAGTGAACAGTATGGTACTGGCTTGAACCACCTCAAGAAATCCTGTGCCCCTCAGCAGGCTGGACTCAAGTGTTGCCTCCTCTGAGCAGTGTCCTCTCCCTTTCTATGTTCCCAGCTTCTGTGGAACTCATACCGTTGGTGAGAATCGGCATGATCCTGCCTCGGTCACTCTTGTGTTGAGCCCACCAGGCCACACCCCCATTCCATTCATCTCCAAAAGTCACACCAATCACATCTTGGCACATGAGTCATTCAAGTGCTTTGTTGGATACATAGATGAACGAATGAATCCTGATCCAGCAGGCCAGGAGTCAAATGGAGAGAAATGAGGTGGGTGGAATGAAAGAGTGGCTTAAGGCAAAGGAGGGAAGACTGTATATCTGTGGATCAATCCATTTTTCCCAAGTCCCCCACACCTTCCCTGGCCAAAATATGCACTTAGAAGTATGAATCACTGCAAAGACCAATGTTTTTCCACCTGTTTACATCTGTAGACTGTCACTAGACTGTCACTAGTCCAGAGATGAGCAGCTGGAAACCACTGTCCATTAGCAGCAGTAACATTCTCTTGGACTGGCAGGAAACTTCTGCCAGTCAGCGCAGTTCTCAAATCAGCAGTTGAAAACCACTGACCCTGGCTATAAAAGACAATCATGAGCATAATGCTGTGTCCTGACTCATTTGCAACACATGGTGTTTATGTTTAGGATTCTGTTTAAAACTCATGACACAGGGGGTGCAGGCCTGCAACAGTCTTCTCTGTGGCTGTGTTCACTGTGGGGGAAGCTGACTGAAGACCAGCCTGACAGGTTCTGTGCACAAGGAACCTGGTCCCATGGATATAGAAGGGCCCTAAAGCCCAGTGTGCCGGCAACTCACAGCAAAGTGGACTGCAGCTTGTGGGAGGAAATCTGAGAGATAAGGTAGCCTGGGGAAAAAAAGGAGAACTGGGGTCTGACATGAGAAATGACTGATCCTATGTGAACTCAATATTGGAGTAACCAGTCCTTACACAGTAGATGACATTCCACCTAGGACCTCCAATTTCTGTGGTGCCCCTCACTTGTCAACAACTCTTCTAGTCCTCCTCCCCCACTTGCCTTGAACTCCCGGAGTTTTGGGGCACATACACTATGGCATATACATACATTTGAAAGCTCCAGGAGGCTGTGTGCTTTGGCCCATATTCCGCCCCTCCCGCCCCACCAGCTGTATCACTGGACCCTGCAATGAGCATCCATCAAGTGGCCAGGGAGTTGCCCTTCTTGCAATTGCCAACAACCTCTTTCTGCTAAATCCAAAGACTTCCCACAGCCTCACCTCACCAAGCCCAACTGCTCTCTATCTAAAACCCAGTGCTTCTGGGAGTCCCTGTGGAGCTTCCCTCCAACTCCTCTGTCCACTTCTCAGTGGAAGCTTTCCTGTCCTCTGCCTGTTTTTGTTGTTGTTTGTTTGTTCTGTTGGCTTAGGGGCCACACCCAGTGGTGCTCAGGGCTAACTCCTGGCTCTGCACTCAGGGATCAATCTTGGCAGGCTCAGGGGACCATCTGGGATGCTGGGGATTGAACCGCATCGGCCATGAGCAAGGTAAACACCTTGCCTTCTGTACTATCATTCGGCACCCCACCACCACCACCACCACCCTCCTCTGCCTGTTTTACAGGTGCTGGTGTTTAGGGGAGTTTCGTTCAGGGCACTCTCTGCTCTGCACCCCAAGACTCCTCATCTTTGACTAGAATGCCCTTTCCCGTGAGCGTCACTGAGGATTTGCCTGAACCCAATTACTTGCTCTTCACCAATTCATGGGAGTTCTCAACCCATGGCTAAGATTAATATGATCACTCTCCCTCCCCAAGTCTGCTCCTTCTTCCCGCCCTGCCCCAACATATGATTTGCATGATGGTTTCTTCTCTCTCCTCCATCTCCATATTTCATCACATTGACACCTCCTTCTGCTCTGACATGCACCCCCTTGGGTTTATTCCCCATTTTCCCTCTCCTGCAAATGAGGTCCTTGTCATCATCTCTCTCATCTCCAAGCCCTTCCTCCTCCTTCAAGACACCAACATTTCCAAGAGCAAATCTCAGGTGGTATTTTCCCAGCCTCAGAAGATTCGCTCCCTGCTGGCAAAGGAGGTTCACACACTGCAGCTTTCCAATCAGTTCTGTTTCCCTGCTCAGTGGCTCCCTGGGCTGAAACTCTTGCAGTTCTCCACACAGACTCGTTTTCCTCCCCTGGATTCTGAGTGTGCCCTGGATACTCCTGCTGGCCACGGACCCCTTCTTTGCAGAATAACAACTATGTTCAGTCCCAGAAGCTGCCGCTTCCAGGAAGCACTAGCTGCTTCTCTTATAGGGTTCCTCTAGACTCTCCAAGGGACCACTGGCCTGGTCCAAGGGATCACTCCAAAAGAGCCTGTCCATCTCTCTGTTTCTCTGGCCAAAAGGGCATAGACTACTCATCATCATAACTTCAGCCCAGAAGACAGAGCCTGGCACAAAGTAAGTGATCAATAAACATGTGAATGGAAGGATGTGTAAAGAATGGCTCCCTTTCAGAAGACTCACTCCATCCTGATGACCTCCTAGGGCTCATCTCACCTGTGATAAAATAAACAGAACTTACATGCAGAGCAGAGCACCGTCAACATAGGCTTTTACCCTATATTCTTTACTTCGGGTGCTCAACTCTTTTAAACTCACAAATTTCAAACTGCCATGCCTGTGACTGACTGCTGAATGAACCAGTCAGTAGGCAATATTCCATTTAATACTTTAAATAGTCTAAACCCACTGGTGAAGGGATGGTGTTTGAATATGGTATAACTGAGACATAAACCTGAGAACTTTGTAACTTTCCACATGGTGATAAAATAAAATTAAAAAATAAATAAATAAATATCAGTCATCCCTGACAAAAAAATAAAAATAAAAATAAATAGTCTAAACCATGTATCCCTACCAGGTGCTAAGCCTTGCACACAAAGGCAACCCCTGAGTAGCTTACATAAAAGCTCACCCCAAACAAAAACTCAGGGTACAAAGGGGCTGATCAACAAACTCAAGAACTGACCCAGGGAACAGATACCATGTTACCAAAGAGACCCCACTGGTTACCAAAGAGACCCCACTGGGCCTTTAGAGGGCAGTTAAAATTCAGAGCTCCATCTCCACTAGACTTGTTTTGTTTCTGTATTTGTTTTTGTTTTTGTTTTTTGGGGGGATGGCACATCTGGCAATGATCAGAGCTTACTTCTGACTCTGTGCTCAGGGATCACTCCTGGAGGTGCCTGGGGGATCATACCGGGTGCTGGGGATTGAACCCAGGTCCTCTACATACAAGGTATGTGCCCAACCCTCTCTACTCTTGCTCTGGACCCCTCCCCTGGACTTTTTCATTGGTGTCCATTACCTCAGCCACTCCCCCACTGAAAGGCAAGGAAACAGTACGATCAGGACAAAGTATTGGGCTTACTGTGATTCAGACCCAGGTGCTAGCCCCAAGCCAGTCCACCAGACAGGAAAAAAAGAGTAGATTGTTTTGAAAGAGACCTGAAAAATAACCCTGTCTTGTCCCCCTGCAGAAAGACACTCTCCCCTTCATACACTAAGGGCAAAAGGCCATGAAGTTTGTATGACCTCACTTAAACATGCTGTTCCTGCTTCCCTAAGACACACACACACACACACACACACACACACACACACACATACACACACATACACACACACACACACACACCCCACCACCACCACCACCACCACCACCAAAAAGCACTTCTCTATCACAGCCTGGTCCAAATTCATTGCTGAAGACAAAACAGTGTGAAGCAAGAATAGCAATGAAAAATGGCTGGGCTTTGGGTTTTGTTTTGTTTTGTTTTGCTTTTTCTCTCTGGGATATAAAAAAAAAAAGCGGGGCTGGAGGATAGCACAGCGGGTAGGGCGTTTGCCTTGCATGCGGCCGACCCGGG
This sequence comes from Sorex araneus, assembly GCF_027595985.1. NCBI lineage: Eukaryota > Metazoa > Chordata > Mammalia > Eulipotyphla > Soricidae > Sorex > Sorex araneus. The sequence continues at coordinate 243,661,490 of NC_073302.1, forward strand.
TTCGATTCCCAGCAACCCATATGGTCCCCTGAGCACTGCCAGGGATAATTCCTGAGTGCAGAGCCAGGAGTAACCCCTGTGCAGAGCCAGGTGTGACCCAAAAAGCAAAAAATAAAATAAAAAGCTTTTGACTGCCACTTAAAGGAAACAAGAGCCTCCTTTTCACATCCTGAGCAAGAAGTGATTATTAATATTGCTGCCAACACCCCCCTTTCTTCTCCTCTATAATTTGATAAGCGCATTTGCTCTAGTATACTGTGCTGAAAATATCTGAGAAAAGCACCATTCCACTTTGCAGGAAGCCTATTTTGGAAGAGTGGTTTGGAGCCAAGCCTGGCACTACTGGAGGTTACTCCCAGCTCTGTGCTCAAGGGGTGCTGGGTTCCACATAGGACCATGGATCTAACCAAGGACTACCTGGCCCCAGAGACTCTTTTTCTTTGGGGGACACGCGGTGGTGTTGGATGGGGTGGGCCACAGCGTGTACTTGGGACTTGGGGCTATTCCTGGCTGTGCTTGGGGGACCATATGTGGTGCCAGACTGAGCCAGGGCAAGTGGGTGTGCACGGCACGTGCCTTACCTCCTGAACTATCTCTCCAGCCCAAGATTCTATTTTTAACACTTTCAGTTAAAAGAGCCATCCCTTTTGTTTGCAAACCATGATTTCAAATGCGTTTTGCAGAGTTTTTCACTATTATCTTCACTACTCTGCAATGTTGGAAAGGTAAGAACTTATGTCCCAGCAATCAGGTAGTGAGAACTATTCCTGATTTCCCAGCTGGGCAGTAAATGCCCTGTGTGCCTGTATCAACTTAGTACAAAACCCAGAGCTCATGGCAGGGGTTCAGTGAATGAATAACAATTCATAATTAGGACCAGAGTGATAAAGCAGGGGAAAGGTGCTTGTCTTGATTTCAGCCAACCCTTCTTCAAAACCCAGCATTGAAATTGTCCTTGGAGCATCACCAGGAGTGATCCCTTAGCACACCAGTTCTGGGTGTGGCCCCAAAACAAAACAAAGAAAATAAGAAGTAGCAATGGTAGCTGAGAAAACTACCCATTATTGAAGTAAGAAGTCACAGAAGTAAGAGCCGCACCAGTGCTGGAATTTGGAACTGCTTTGGTGTCAAATAGTTAAAAAAAAAGGGGGGGGAGGGGACAAAAAAATCACCCTCAAAGCCTGACTTCTTTCTTAGACCCTCTCCCAGAATCCCTAGGTCTTTCTAAAAATTAGGAATCTCCAAGTCAGTGCCTACCAAAGTAAGTGACACCAGACCCTTTCTCCAACCTCTACCTTTAGTCCTGACCCCTGCTGTTCATTGTCAACCCATTTGCATATCATGGGGCAGGGAGGGACAGAAGCAGTGGTAACTGTGATGACCTATAGCTCGCAGGTTTTTTAATATGTTTAGGAATGAGAATACTGAATAATAAAGATGCTCAGACTCAGAATTTGAAAAATTGAATTGAAAAGTAGAAGAGAAAGGAAGTCCCTAAGAGGAGGAAGTTAAATTATGTTCCATATATATATTTTTTATAGGAAAATTGAGCTTGTGTTTCTTATCCAGCAAGACAGGTCTACTAGGAAGTGTCAGAGGATTCCCATTTTTTATTTTGAGATTCTATGATTAACATCATATTCGCACCTAAGCTGGTGGGGCTGTCTAATGCCTTTTATGTTACCATATAGGACCATTTGCCTGTTACCTCTGGTGCAAGGCTTGGGGCATAATTCATAGTCTTTATTAAACCATGGGAGTACCATTTTCTTCAGAAAAGCCCCCAGAAATTGCAGAAATATTTAGAATATGGAATGGTGACAATTTAAAATAGAGTCACTCTATAGCTACCAAGGGGAAAACAATCTTCCTCTTTCAATGCCAGGTGCTTCACTTAGGAAATAACCATAAAGAATGTCCACTGTGATGATGCGATCATCAAAAGATGATGATTTCATGGTGCTCAGAACCATCTGGTGAATAAAAAGAAAGAAACGCAAAAACATTTTACAAAGTGTTCACGCAACATGATGTGAAACTAAAGTTTGGCACTCAGAGGCAGAAGTTTCAGTTATCAGAGAACTTATCAATAAAGGATATCTTGTTCCTCAGAAGCACCAGCAAACCCTTAGTCCCCGTGGACTCCAGGGAGTCTCAGAGCATGCATTCGGACCAGCAACAGCAGCACTGGGACTGTGAGAAATACAAATTCTCGGCCCCAAGTATGGGGCCAGCCAGAAGGCCTGAACAAACCCCAGAGAACTTGAACACATCTACTTGAGAAGCGTTTTCTGATAGTGCAGTGCCCAGGCCTTGTGGAAAGTCAGATCCCCCCCAGCGGGATTAAATACCCAAGAGCTGTCTCCTGGGACTGTGCCTCAGCCAGATAGATTATAAAAGAACATGAGGGATCATTGTTAGAAACAGCAGCACACTTTAAAGCAGAGGCAAAGACCAACAAACAGGAATGATGTTTTATTATACAGATCTGTACAAATCTGCAAGACCTGGAGTCTATAACCTTTACCTCATATCCTATTTCTCTTTCCTTCATGATTGCAGGGAAACAAGGACACTATCTCCACTCTCGATTGTGAGGTTTGCTGGATCACTTCCCCCTCCACCCTGCCCCAGATACAAGAGACACTATTCTCTGCCACCTCTTTTCCTCACCCATTTCTGTTAAGAAAACTGAGCACATATGCCCCAACTGGCATATCCCTTGCATATCTGAGAACCAAGTTCAACCCCCAGCACTGTGTGCACCCTCCCGCCCAGCACCACATGGTGCAGCCCCTCAAGGCCCCCAAGCACCAGCACCCATGCCGCACCACATCACTGAACATAAGCACGGAACTCCCTGGCCCAGTGGGCCAAGTATCGCAGAGAGTGATCCTGATCTCCCTGACCTTGCCTGGGGGGCCTGAGTGTGAGACTTAGCACACTGCATGAAACATAATCCAATAGAGATCTTCTTACTCCTCTGAATTCCTCAAGAATGGAAGCCAGATTGCATCTGAACTTGCTTTCAGCACAGGACAGTTTGTCAGTATTTATGGGTGACCACCTACTGCATGCCAGAGACACAAAAGTGATGCAGGAGAGAAATGGGGTGTCCTCAGTGGGGACAATGAGACAGTCCTACAATGAACATAGAACAATTAACTAGAAAAGAAAATTGAAGGGTGATGCAAAAACGAGTCCCGATTGCTATGAAATGCAAGTATCATCTCAATGTTCAAACCTAGTCCCTCTATGTGAGGGTAGCAGGATGTCATGGGCAATATCTGAGGTCATGAGAACTTCCATGATGGGACCAGTATCTTTATAAGAGAGAGCTATGGTGGACAAGTGGCAAAGCACAGATCTCGCATGTGTGAGGCCCTGTGGCCTCACACCAACACCACACCACAAAATAAAGAGTGACCACAGCCTACCCCCTGTCCAGTATGTGGCAACAAGGAGGTGACCATCTACTAGTTAGGATGTGGGCCCTTACTCAAATCTTCAGCACCTTGATCTTGGATTTCTCATGAAAAACAACTGGCCATTGTTCAGTCCACCCAGACTCTGATATTTGGCTATCGCAATTCGGGCTGACTCATGAGCAGCACTGAAGAGAGAAACTGGTTCTCCGAAGTGGAATATCACAGGGGTGAAGCAAAAGCTGAGTGCATCAGGGTGGAGGGGACAACAATAAATACCGCCCTGCCCCCACCAGCCTGTGCCATATGATTATGGAACTGCAATTCTCATTCAGTGGCAGCAAAGCAAGTCAACTGAAAGGTGACTGGGCATCTCTGGATTTTGCCCAAGTAGCCCTAAAGACTGGCACTGTAGAACTTGATTTAAACTATATCGGGTAGTTAATGGTGGCAGAGTCTTCTTGGGAGTTCATGAGATCCTGAAAGACACAGACAGATGTTTCCCTTGGTGACCTGGTCTGAAAGCAAAAAAAGGAGGAATAAAGGCTTGCTAAAGATGGATTTCCAAACACACTGCATGGTCAATGTAGAAAATGATAATAATAATAATAATAATAATAAGATAAAGCTAGTAAGACAAAATATTTGGGAATATGAAAACAGTCACATACCAAGGATGTCCTCCTGGTCAAAGGCTAGCTGGGGGTGAGGGAAAACAAACTCATGTCACTTGGTGTCCAGGCTGAGTCAGAAGCAACACAGAGAGATGCCCTCTGGCTGGAGGTTAAGATCTCTGGCTTTAGCAACTCCCTTCTAGAGTAGACAGACTGTGGATGGACTAGTAGTCCACTGAAGAGAGGACGAAGAAATGCCATGCCTCTCCAGACTCCTATACCTAATGACATCAGCCACGCCAGCAGCCGTTCTCTGCAGCTTCCGAGCTTCTGTGTGACCAGGTCTCCCGCCAGGCTCAACAGCAGGGCAAGCCCGCTGCAATCATCAAACTTGGAACTTTCTTTGTCTTCCTTTGGGGTTTACTTCTGATTTCTATATCTTGGTGGGGGTGGGGGGAGAACTTCTCCTTCTAGTATAAAATGAAACCGTCAGCACAAATTTCACAAAGCCAGGATCTGGCCTGATGAATCATCTTAAAGTGATTTGGTGCCTGGCTGAGCCCAACCTCCCTGCAGCACCACGGACTTCATATGAGTGTTTGGCCCTGGGCTGATGCCCCATAACTCAACAGAATCACCACGAGAGGCAGTTACAAGGCTGCTCATGATTGGGTTTCAATAAAACAATGTTCCAACACTCATCCCTCCTTCACCAGTGCACATTTCCCACCACCAATGTTCCAAGTTTCCCTCCCCCCACCCTACCCCCCAGCCTGCCTCTATGACAGACACCTCTCTCCCTTCCTCCCTCCCTCTTTCACTCTTGTCCTCTTGCTCTTTCTCTTCCTTTTGGGCATTATGGTTTGCAATATAGGTACTGAAAGGTTATCATGTGTATCTCTTTACTTCCTTTCAGTGCTCAGTTTTTATCCAGAGTGATCATTTCCAACTATCTTTGTCATAGTGGTCTCTTCTCTATCCTAACTGCCCTCCCCCAACCCCCACTTGTGGCAACCTTCAGAAGCATGCCATACCAGTCCTCCTGGCCCTCATTTCTACTGTCCTTGAGTATGAGACCAATATCTAATCCACTTTTGAGAAGCACTTAGAAGGTGACAGTGATTGTACCTATCACTCATACAACTATTTGACAACCATCAAAACAGTAAAAGCAATATTCAGTGATAATTCTCAAAAGCAATGTGCACATAGTCTAGTTCCTCTCAATAACTGTGTGACAAGATTCATGTTTTATTGTAAGAAGCTGAGACAAGTCTGAAGGTTTCAATTTTCACAGCATCCTGCATCCAGAACTTCTGCCTCAGTAGTCCTTGACAAAGAAGCCGAGACTACCCAACTAAACCCACTTGCCTTAGGTGAGTGAAGGGCAGCTGACTTGCACCTCGAATAGGCTTATTTGATATAAGAATTACTTTAAGCTGATCTTTCCTTTTTTGGCAACTGCAGACATAGAGGAAACTCTGGGGAAACATAGATTAGTTACTCTTTTGCAGGGGCTATTAACACTGAAAAAGGGCCATTTTCTCAACTAAAATAAGCAATTAGGTTTGGCCCAGACTATAGATCCTGAAACGGGACACCCACTAACTCCTCAATACTAAAATTCCAGTAGAAGCACACCAAGTTAGATGAGAAAGTTAACACAGAAGCCAACTAAGCTCAACAAACAAAAACAATAATACAGATGGCTCAACTAGCAACAAACAGCTGGGTAAATCCTCAGATGAAAACTTAACAACTCTGTGATCAGATATAGCAATGTTCACATATATTGATTTTTTATACTTAATTGATTTTAATATCGCAGCTTTGGGCTGGAGCAGTAGCACAGCGGGCAGGACATTTGCCTTGCATGCGCTGACCTTGGTTCAATCCCTCTGCCCCTCTCGAGGAGCCCGGCAAGCTACCGAGAGTATCTCGCCTACACGGCAGAGCATGGCAAGCTACCCGCGGCATATCCGATATGCCAAAAACAATAACAAGAAGTTTCACATGGAGACGTTACTGGTGCCCGCTCGAGCAAATCAATGAACAACGGGATGACAGTGGTAGTGATACAGTGATTGCAGTTTTGTTATCTAATCAGTTTTAATTATTCTAGAATTGTATCACAGTTGTGGCTTTTTTCTACATTAAAATAATTTTTATTAATTTTTTAAAAATAAGCAATTAGGAAAACATAACTGCTATGTACAGGACTTTCTCTGAGCCCACATCCACTCAACACAGCCTGCTCAAGGTGCCCGCCTTGGTTGAACCTTCCGCCTGGCACCCCAAATAGGCAAAATCTTCAACTGATCTCTAAAGTGGGTTTCTTTTCCTTCAGAGGGGTGAAAACTAATCTAAGGACTTCAAACTATTTATTTTTTACACTTGATGAGCTCTTAGTATAGTAAAAATTATCCAAGGCTCTTGGCTAGAGAGCTAGTCAGGAGTTAAGGCAAAATAGTTGACAGGGGTCCAAAGAGACAGTACAGTGGGTAAGGTGCTTGCCTTGCACAGGGAAGACCCTGTATGGTCCCCATGCACCAAAAGGAGTGATTCCTGAGTGCAGAGCCAGGAGAAACACCTGAGCATCGCCGGGTGCCCCCAAGATGGCGATCAGGTACTCTCTGCCCTGGGACAAAGAGGCAGCATCCAGTGTGCATGATCCTTTAGGAGATGTGATTCCACTTATTGGCGGGTAGCAGGAAAGTGGGGGGCTCAACAACTGAAGCGGTATTATTAGTTTTAATTTAACTTAGCACCTGGCACTTTGAAGCTCTTTGACAAACATTACTAAATTATGGATAAACAGAATAAGTAAACAGATGATGGAAGAGCAGATGGATAAATAATGGATGCTGGGCAAAGAATTACATATAGTTGAACCTAAAATAGGAAGAAATTATTACTGATTGGGGAGGAAAGAGGGAGAAAAATATTTGACTGGATTTATTGAAATTAATATGAAGATAAGACCTTGCCTTCAGAAAGTGTCCTCTCTGATTTACTATTTCAGGGTGAAATAGATCTCAGAAATGTATTCTATTCTACCTCATGCCTTTCCTTTCCAATCTCTCCCCACCACATCCTCCCCACCTAAATCTGTACATGATTCAAAATCTAGCCCAAAGAAATGGGGAATGGGTAAGCAAATTATGGTACCTCCACTCAATAAATTATTAACCGGTAATGTAAAGACATGAAACTGCAGGCATGGATGAAATTCAAAGCAGTCCAGTAAATGAGAGAACCAGACAAGGTTTTGTCTGATGAACTATATAAGTCCATGCCTGCAGAACACACAAGGTTGCATGCACATGTTTCCCTTAGACCAATACTCTGGAAAAGCCACCACTAAAGGGAGGGACAGAAATCAGATCAGTGATTGTCAAGAGCTGGGAGACAGGGAAGGTTTATAAAGAACCTGAGAGAACTTTAGGATGTTGAATGCTATTTCTTGATTGTATGCAGTTAGATACATTTATCCACATTATCAAGTGATCTGAAAAAGGTAGAGTTGATTTACTTGACCAACACAACTTACTCCGTATGTAAATTCCCAAACCTATTTCAAAACAAAAACCAAAGAACAAACTCAAATCCTCCTCTTGAAAGCTCCCCATGGCCATTTTTGACTTCAGGCGCTTATCATCCTCATTATTCATTCAGCAAGTAATTAGGTCTTGTGGTTCTCTTTTCTATTATAGTCTTGATACATTATTTATTTTTCATTTTCTTTTCATAAGTGTAATCTTCCCAACCAGACAGAACATTTAACATTTCTTGATAAAAGTAGCCATGTAGTATATATCGTCCTTATCATCCTTTATTCAAATGAGAAACTATGAGAATTGTTCAATAAATACTTATAGATCTGAATAAGAAAAAGAAAACAGCTATCAAAGATATTTTTGGGTAACTGGATAGTTTGGGCAATTCTCACTCCAAAGTAGGGTGTAATAAATAATCTTACCAATGCCTTTTTCCATTAGTCACCAGACACATCTCTTTCCCAGCCTCCAGGCTGTCTAGCCACCATTCCTGTATTTCACCTTCAGTAGCTTCATTTCCAAATAAGCCTGGACAAAGCAGACAATGCCTCATAGGAAGGCCTTAGAACAGGTGCTAGTACTTCCTCTCTCATGCTATTCCATTTCCTTTGCTGATGATTACTGACTTCATATGACCTATATAGTTTATAAGACACAATAAAATCACATCCCTATTTTAACATTACAAAATTCAACCCTTTGATTCTTTATGCACTGCAATGCTAAGATCTCCTAACTCCAAACTGGCCTGTTCTCAATTTCTGAAAATAAAAGTTGCCACTTCCTCCCTGAATTCCCTCAATTTCAGTTAGTGCTACTCTTTTTATTAAGCTGGTATTTGTCTCATTGAATTCTTTCAAAAGTTTGATCTCTGCCGGTCTCTGTCTGGGGCAGGTAGCTGTGCTCTATTAACTTAACCCCTGGGACTGCACAGTGCTGTTTTTGGACATCAAAGAGTTTGTCCTTCACTTTCAGATCGCTCCTCTTGGGTTTCTCTTCCTCTCCTTGGTGAATCTATTCTCCATGGGACTGATGCATTTCCTTTAGACGCACTTCTACACATATACCTGTCCTCACACACCTTCTCTTCCACCCACTATGCCACAGTTAGCCGATTTTGCGTTCAGGTCTCCACTGGCTTCAAGTGTCCCTAGCTTCCCTCTAGCCATCAGATTTTTCAGTTTTCCTTTACCCTTCATTCCTTCCTTTCTTTCATCTTTTTTTTTCTTCCTTCCTCCCTTCCTTCCTTTCTGGCTTAATTTTGACATCCAATAAGGAAGATCATTTGAAGGGGCTGAAGCCATGGTAGAGCAGCTAGGGCCCTTGCCTTGCATGCACCCTACCTGGGTTCAATCCCCAAAATCCATAGGGTCCCCTGAGCAGTGCCAGGAGTAATTTCTGAGTGTAGAGCCAGAAGTAATCCTTGAGCACCACTGAGTGTGCCCCCCACAAAAAAAATAAAAAGAAAACAAAAGATCACTTGAGGGACCAGAGGGATAGTACAGAACATAAGGCACTTGCCCTGCACTAGGTTAACCCATACTCAATCCCTGGCATCATATATGGTTCTCTGAGTGCCACCAGAAAGTGAACCCTAAGGACAGATCTAGGAGGAAATTCTGGGGGAAAAAATCACCCAAGGACTGGGAAGATTAAGGGCACATGCGATGGTCAGGGATTAAGGACACATGTCTTGCATGAAGCCGACCCTAGTTGGATCTTTGGCTCATGATTCTCCAAGCACTGACAGGTGTGGACCTGGAGGTCTTGAGCACCACCTGACTCGCCCGGGAGCCCCCGAGCACCACCCAGGTGGCCTGGGTAAACCCCAGTCCCAAAGGGTTCAAGCAGCATTGTGTCAACTGTGTCACAGTGAGTCTCTGCCCTTAGGCAGAGAATGATCAGGGAAGGCACCTGACTATAAAAATACTTGGAAACAGTAAGATTTTTAAAAATAAATATTAATATATAGAAATAAGAACATTACATTTAATGTAAAGACATTCTTCAGATTATCAAGACTTTTAACAAAACTCATTAACAAAAACTCTTATAATTACAAGGTTATTTTTAGACCTTTAGGAAATTAGAGCTCTAAGCACTGTCCCCATTTCTTCCACAATTCCATTCTTCTAGAGGCACCCTGGGTAAGTTGGTGACGGGATATGTTATTTATAACCACTTTAAAGAGCAGTGGCACCGGAGAGATAGTACAGGGGTTAAGGCGCTTGCTTTGCATGAGGCCAACCTGGTGACCCCACCAGGCAGGATGCCTGAACAGAGCCAAGAGTAAGTCATGAGCACAGTCAGGTGTGTCCCCTTTCCCAAAGGAAAGAGCAGTGAAGCCGTGGAGGTGCCTGCCAGCATTCACCCTGGGCTCTGCAGGTGCCTCTCCAGGACCCTCCCATAATGTTCTCTTCCCATCACCTCATGACTTCACCTTCCTGGAGTAGAAAGATGCTATATCCAAGCCAGGCTGTGACTCTGGCGAGCAGCCCACCTCAAAGTGACCTACAAAAGCAGACGCAGGGATTGGAGTTACTGGGGAGATGACAACTCAAGTGGTAAGGCCATGTGCCCAGCATGTGCAAGGCTCTGACTGCCCCTGGCAGAGCAAGATTCTCTGGACTCTGAGGGGACCCTATTTATAACTAAAGGGGAGGGCAACCTCCACCCAGACTCCGGAGCCCATCCTATGAAGAGTTTACAAATGACTGTGTATGAACAAGTGAGGAAAGTGAAAAGTGTAACATACAGAAATCATACCTCTTTAAACCCTGACACTCAGAATCAACCATGGTTTTAAATCCCCTGAAAGACACAGTTGGAAATTTATGGCAGCTCACAGCTACCCTGAGACCTTTCCCATGGCTTCCTAGACAATCATTTCAGCAAATTTCTCAGGGAAATCAGTGCCTGAGTTTCCCATCACAGAATGAGTCTATTTTCTTTTATTCCCAATACTTGAAGGAAACGTTTTCTTCTAAAGGTGCTGAGAGACAGTGACTTCATCCTGTATTTATAAGATCCACTGAGAAATGAGAAATCTTTGAAAGATGTGTTCTGGAGTGGGGAACAGGTGGGAGGAATCTAAGTGGGGTGTAGCGGAAATGAACTGTTACTAAATCTTGGGGCTGGAGAGACAGTACAGCGGGTAGGGTGCTTGCCCTGCAGGTGGCTGGTCAAGATTCAATCCCCTGCATTCCATATGGTCCACCGAGCATGAAGCAACCCCTGAGCATCACCAGCTATGGCCCCCAAACAACAACATTAAAATTGTTACTGAGGACACCCAAAGGAATCTCGGACCCGAGCTACTTGCGGCAGAGATGGCCTGGGACTTTGCAAAAGGCCTTCTACGCTGGGTTGCTCCAGATGGGGCAGGTGTTGTCCCTCCACCTGCCCTCTAAGAGCTCCAGTGGCTACCATTTTCTAAAAGCCAGCAAGTAGCACCAGGTATGAGTTGCAGTGATGGTAAGTCCCACTTGTGGGATGTAAGTAATGGTAAGTTACCACGAGGGACAGGGGAGGAGAGGGCCCTCGTCCCCCCCCCAGGGGGGATGCCGAAACGATACCACATCTGCCCACCATCTACTTAATCCCCCACGTGGCCACAATCTAGAGACACAGAAAGGAATCTCTGACTGAGCAACTTGCAGCAACAATGTCTTCAGACCCTAATTATTAAAATCTTAGAATTCCTAGAGCAATTTCATTTCCTGCAGATATGAGGGGTGGTAGGACTGGTCTCAAAATATCGAAAGTAACTAAAGTAGAGAAAGAATATTCTGCAAATTGTCTACCACACTGGCAGGGGGAAGGTATGGAATGGGGGGAAGAGGATACTGGGGATTTTGGTGGTAGAAAATGTGCACTTGGTGAAGGGATGAGTTTTTGATGACCATCTGAATGAAGTTTAAACATGAAATTTTTGTTACTGTACCTCATGGTGAATTAATAAAAAATTAAAAATTAAAAAATAACCAACAAGAGATGCTTCATTAAAAAAATGTTACTAGATCTGGAGTTCATGAGGTGGTCACACCTTTCATCTTTACTGAAGGGAGGAAATGATAATTTGGATTCCAAGAGGAAAAACTTCTATCTCTGGAAGCAAAGAGATCAGTAAGGGATTAAGGCACTTGCCTTGCATGTGGATAACCCTGATTTGATCCCCAGGATCACATGATACCCTGAGCACAGAGCCAGGAGTAGGCCCTGAACACCACCAGGTGTGGCCCCCAAGATTCAAAACACAAAATATTAAAAGCTTACAGATCAACTGTAGGATAACATAGCCTCAGGTAGTTTAGGTTTATTGGGTTACTCCCATTACAGTGCTCCCATTCCTCTTTGTTTATTTGTAGCTTCTTTGTTAGTGTTCTGTTGACTTGTAAATAATGTTTTTCTCTCCTCCTTGAGTCCTTTGCATAGTTTATTCAGAGCAAGTCCTTTTTGTATGGACACAGGAAGACTTAACAAATGTTATGCTTTTGTAACCTGGGAGTCATTTGATTCTACATGATATTTTCCTCCAGGGCATCTGTTCTCTTGACCTAAGCTTCAGCTGTCCTTACTTCCTAGCATCCCCAAAGCAGGGTCCCTACGTGGGACGAGACGGACCCAGGGCAAGCGGTGAGTTGTGTGCTACCCTGGCATCGAGATGGGCCTGGCCAAAGTGCCTAATGCTTAACTATAAGTTAAGAGCTTGATCATGGACAAATGTTGTCATGATCCAAACAGTGATAACTAGATTTGGACCCTGCTAGGGTGAGGAATGATTAATCTGGCCTGAGTGCTGTGGTCTGAGCCTGTGGCAAGATGTTGCCAGGATGAATCTTGCAAGCCTCAATGAATCTCTTGCTATGTCCATGCAAAAATAACTAGTATTAAGATGTTAATGAGTGTTTGGAATGAGGAGAGGAGAAAAAACCCTTAAGAGGTATTTTGCCTACTGGCAGTCAGGAAGGGCTTTGGAATATTTGCTTACTGGCAGTCAGGAAGGGCTTTGGAACGCCCCTAAGTTGTGTTCCCTTTAAACCTGACAGCTCTCAGGAAGGGCCTTATTATGTTGATTTTGCTACCTGGCTGGGTGTAACCTAGGGGCAAGGGCAAGAGAGGAAAAAGGGAGGAGAGAGATGGAGAGAGGCGAGGCGGCAGTTGATCCAGAGAGAGGATGGAGCTGGGAGTGCGGAAGATGAGAAAGATGGAAGATTGAATAAACAGTAACTAATCAGCAACCAGCTTGGTCCTCGTTCTTCCTTCGCCTTTCCTTGACCACCGGCCGTCCCGATCCAGTCCACACACTGCAGTTCCAGAGCAACCAGCTTGGTCCTCGTTCTTCCTTCGCCTTTCCTTGACCACCGGCCGTCCCGATCCAGTCCACACACTGCAGTTCCAGAGCACCGAACGCGGGTGGTGAGACAGAGCCGCCTGGAGAGCCTGCGAGTGCACTCGCCCCTCGGCGAGCTTTAGTTTTTTACAATCAACAAATGCCCAAATTACTTCTCAGTTAAGCATAGATTTGGTTAAGGAATGAAAGTTTTTTCAACATAAGTCCCTATAAAAAATGGGGAGAGGTGACGAACAGACACTTCACCAAAGAAGGAATACAGAAGATCAAGTAGACACACAACAAAGTACACATCATCACGTATTACCAGGGAAGTTCCCACCAATAGAACAGTGAGATATGACTTCATAGACATGAGAATGACATCTACCTAAAAGACTTGAATCAATACTGTTGGCTGGAATGTGGTAAAAAGGGACCCCTTGTTCACAACTGGTGAGAATGCCCTCTGGTTCACCCTCTATGGAAAATAGTATGGAAATATCTCCAAAAAGTGAGCTTCCATGTGACCCAGTGATTCCACTTCTCAGAACCTAACCCAAGAACACAAGCACAACAAATGAATAAAGAAATTGTAATATATACACACAATGGAATACTATGCAGCTATAATGCATGATGAAAACTTGCAGTTTGCTGCAATGTGTATGGAACTAAAGGGTATCAAATTATGTGAAAGAAGCCAGAGGGAAGACAAATTTCAGCTGATCTCACTCTGGTTACCAGACAGTGAGGAGCTGTGTGGAAGAATAAAGAAGAGGTGGACTAGAACCCTTTTTCAATGAAGCACAAGTTTGCCAAGGATGCGAAGGAGACTGGCCTAGTGGCAGGGCAGGGTTGTGCACAATCTCTGAACTCCTCTAAATTTAACAAAGCTACATAATCATAGTAAAAGTAAGTTTTATTTCACAGGAAGATGCGAATTCCCCCATGCATTTGCTGATGTGAGCAATATTTTGTAATGCTCTTTAAAAATAGTCGACCACAATCACTTTGACTTTCCAAATAGATCTGTATCCATATAAAGCAAGGACATGCTGCAAGGGAAGAAGTCCACGGTCTAGTTACAAAGTGAAATGGGACAGGACAGGGTTTATGTTCCTAGTATATTATTCATGAAATAATCACATTTTAATCATCAGTTTTCAAATAGTAATCAGGAATACTCAACTGGGGCTATAAATTTCTTTGTATTTGTTACCTTGTTTTAAGTTTCTCAAGAATCAATGAGACAGGTGACATTTTCACTGACATTTGACAGACTGAGAGAAGAGGTGCCTCTCCCTAAGGGCACCAAGCAAGGATGTCTTAGGGTCAAAATTCAAAAGGAGGGGCTGGAGTGATAGCACAGCGGGTAGGGCGTTTGCCTTGCACGCGGCCGACCCGGGTTCGAATCCCAGCATCCCATATGGTCCCCTGAGCACTGCCAGGGGTGATTCCTGAGTGCATGAGCCAGGAGTGACCCCTGTGCATTGCCGGGTGTGACCCAAAAAGCAAAAAAAAAAAAAAAAAAAAATTCAAAAGGAGGTCTGACTATAGACATTGGGCTCTGTCCTACCTATAGACAAGATTGCATTCAGCTACATTGCCTTCTACTAAACTACAGCACAAACCAAATGAGAGCACAGTGCTCTGGCCTTGCTCTTTGCCTCACACACAACCATTTATGCAAAGACAAAGAATAGCAAGATAGACCCCTCCTGGCTAACAAGGGGTCCTCAACACCTAGTAAAGTTACATTACTGAAACACAGGACTTTTGGAGATTGTTTGAAAGTTTTCCTTGGAAAACTTTTGGAATATTGTAAAAGAACTGTTCATGGGACAGAGCTATTTATGGGGAAGTAACGGGCGCTGTCGGATGCAGCAGCAGAGTGTAAAGGTAGCCCACCTGATTATCTTCCCACCTATCAGAAAAAAATTATTTTTATTTTTTAATAAATTATGTGATCACAAAGCACTCGGGTTCATAAACACCATGAAAAGAAGAGAACAAATAATCTATACTCAAACTGGAAGACTTTGAAAAGACTTTCAGAAAAGGCTATCAGAAAAGTAAATGTATTCATAGTCTCCCCCAAAAATGAGAACTGAATGCATGATGCAAACCTAGAAGAGATTGAGAAAGAAAAGAAAACCAAAGTGGGAATGTGAATTACAGAACTGCAAGACCACTCCAACAAGTTCTTCTCCCAGAACCAAAAAGCAGAGGGAAACTTAAGAAGCCTGAGGAGAGAGAAACAGAAGCACCAACAGAAATCAAACTGAAAAAGGCTGATGGGGGCAAGAGTGAACCCAAGGGGTGGGAGGGGACCACTCAAGAAAGCAAGACATGAGAATCCTCCCCTAGAAGAAAAATGTGATTCTCGAACTAAAAACTGCCTGTTGGTTAGCATTTAAATAACGGAAGAAAACGGACTCTGCTCACCATGCTGAAATTTGAGATCAAGGATGAATATATCATTAAAAAATACTCAACAAGAAAAAAAATAGCTTAGTTGCAAAGGAACAAAAATCAAACTGACATAGTGTCTTAGCAGCAAGTCTGGGTAAATTAAAATCATGAAATGACACACTTCAAATACTGAAGGAAACAAATATTTTGGAATTGTACATTCAGCACAACCATGTGTTAATTGTGAAGATGGCATTAGAGTAATTGCAGAGACACAAAAAATCTATTTCCACACAGTTTGCTGTTCAGAGTCACTAAGTTCCT